>NC_090197.1:34808055-34883055 GCF_033026475.1 Channa argus
GGGCAAGTTTTTACACATTCATTAAATGTAGCATTAAACTGCGTGGAGAAAAAAATCAGAGGCAGCAGTCATCTATTAAGTAAATCTAGGGACACACCTAAAGACTGAACAGTTCACATATAAAGAAAGTATCCACCACCTATCACAGATTTCTAGTGTCTGTCTGGAAGAAGCACAAACTTGAAAATAAAGGTAAAAAATGATGAAAGCAATGAAAACAATGCTACGTTCAGGTACAGCTGTGGTTACTCCCTCAGTTGGGATGTAATCGTTAAGTGCATCTAGTCCTAAAATTATCTCACAAACAGCATGTGAGCTAGAAGAAGAAAGCATGTACCACCTATCAATCAACACATTGGGCAATGGTGGTCTGAAGGCTGGAGAAGAGAGCTCGTGACCAGAAGTTGGCCAGTTCAATCCCTAGACTCGAACAGGTCAGATAGTTGTACTGCCTCAAGCTGATCTAGGAGTTCCAGAAAAAGAAGGGTGAATCTACCCTATATAAATTAAAAATAAAAGTAAAAAAAATACAGTAAATGATATGTCAGAAGTTGGTTGATCGTTTTAATTTCCACATTTATCTCCTAGTTTCAGGAGTAGTTTAAGTTCAGTAGGTTATTGGGCTCAATAAAATCAAAAGTGTATATTTAAAAGGAGCAAGGCATTAAGAGATGTGTTGTGAGGCACTGATCAGAGGAAAATGAGCTAGTTTATGTCAAAATTAATCAGTGTATGACATCACACAGACTTTTTTGGGGGCGGTAGTTTCTATCTTTTTTGATAAGTGACATCAGTGACAGAGGCAGGCAGACAATAGCCTACTGACAGTGTCTTGAAATGAGTGCAAGGGAGGAAAGGCACCCCCACACACGCATGCACGCAAGCACACACACAAGCAGGGTCAGTAATTGAGTGGGAGGGATACGCTCTCCTCATTCTTTCTGGTTGTCTCCCCCGCTTTGCTCACACAGGAGAGCTGGTGTGCGCACACTCATACACACACACACTAACACTCACACTCAGACACACACACACACAGTAACACACCAGCCACCCCATCATCACCCAACAAGACCAATTTGTTGCAACAAATTACCAGCAGGGGCACCAACAATGTCAGCTGTCAGTCAGAGCAGGCGAGCCCTGTGATTGGCTACCAGTGGTCACAGATTGTGCTGCTTAGTTAGAGAGATGATTTACTCTTTATGACTACTCTTTGGAACCTAAGGTCTACATGCACATGCACACACATACACATACACACACTGTTAAAAATACAAAACACAAACTTTTTTCATCCCACATATATCCACGCAAAAAGGGGCATAAACAAATACAGACACACATGGCCTTGAATAAAAAAGCAATATAAGATAGAGAATAAAAATGCATTGGTGCTGCCCCGTATCAGACAAAACAGAGCAACATTGAGATTAAGCATCATACTGCTGAGAGAAAGAAACACAGATGTGAATAGTGAAAGGCAAGATATCATCCATTCATTTTAAGGAGAGGTGGCTGGCGATTGAGCAAGCTAGGCTATGAATGAATCTGTGTGTGTGTGTTTGCATTCTGGCCATAACAGACACACTGACACAAAATAAACAGCGCTCAATCTCCCAGCCTGTGATTGCTGCTCCTGTGTCAAGATAAGTCTCGGGCCAGCGGCAGCCGAGTCCGGCTGCTAGCTCGACAATAGAGGACGGAGAAGCAGAGAAGAAGAAACACTGAGCGTCAACATGTCTCTCTGCCTCTATATCCGTGCTTGTCTTTACTAATGCAATATCAGTGTAGGGTCTGTACTGTACTCTAGCTGTGCCTTAGATTTGAGCTTTGCTGAGGTTACAATTTTGATGTGGCAGGGGCATCTAGTTTTACTCCAACTCAAGACAGATTTTTGAATAGGAGGAGTTTGTGGAATTGCATTGTGGAAACCCATTCTAAAATGAGACTACAAATTTTTTGGTATAAAAAGAAGGTCTGGAAAGTTATCGCTACACTTGACACCAGCTTATTATCTGCTCACTTACAATCCAAGCAGTTTGGGCATGTTAACATTGTATCTGTTATCACACATTCAATGCAGAACATATTTTCCCAACTGAGGGGATGTAAAATGCTTCAAAAGTGCAGTCTAAAGGACATTACATTCTGTGATGAAAATAAAGGACAGCGTTTAGAGCAAAGGAGCACAGAGATCCAAAACGCACCCTTAAGCAAGGCAACTGAGCATCAGGTGCTCCAGTGGCAGCAGCCAACAGCTCAACATTATGTTTGCTAACT
The DNA here is from genome assembly GCF_033026475.1 of Channa argus. NCBI lineage: Eukaryota > Metazoa > Chordata > Actinopteri > Anabantiformes > Channidae > Channa > Channa argus. Next base: position 34,810,339 of record NC_090197.1, read on the forward strand.
GAGCAATGTAGACAAGAAACCAGAGCAAAACACAGGAATGCGTACATGTAAACAGAAGGATGTGTGGATATTTTGGCCTAGAAAGAAATAAATTAAGGAAGGAAAGGGAGAAACTTTAAGAGAGAGCAAGACAGACAAGAGAATGGACACAACTGAAAAACCTAAAGACCGCCTGAGGGAAGCCAAAGGCACAAAATTCTTTGCATGTCTCCATTCTAACCTTCCTTCCCCGGGCCACCACCACCTTCCACCCCTCTCCCCCTCCAGAAATGAGTATTTCTCATCACCATATGAATATTGCAGGCGTGACAAGTGCGTGTAAACACACACAGGCGGAGTGCTCAAATCCACTCACTGGGAGCTATTAAGTCGTCAGGCTGCACAGAGAGGCTGACAGAGGAGAGAAATAGTGTGCATGTATGTGTGTATGGTGACAGGAAAGAAAAACGATGTGGCGGGCCAATGAAGAGAACAGAGAGAGAGAGAGAGAGAGAGAGAGAGAGAGAGAGAGAGAGAGAGAGAGAGAGAGAGAGAGAGAGAGAAAGAGAGAGAACGGGAGAAGGAGAGAGTGGACAGGCAGGCAGAAAAAAAAAACAAGGAAAGAAAAAGAATTGCTGGCAGACTGCTAATTTTACTTGTCGCTGAAAAAAAAAAGAAAAAAAACCCACCCAACCCATGCTCAAACTGTCAACGTCACTGTCACCTCAAAACCGAGGGGAAGGTGTGTGTGTGTGTGTGTTTGTGTGTGTGTGTGGTGTGTTTGGGACAGATGGGAATAGGAAGTGTGTGTGTGCCTGAGGAGAGAATGGCAATGTTTGTAAAGAGTGTGTTTTTGTGTGTAGCAGGTGTGTGAGCAAGAAGAGCTCTTTGTGAGTCTGCGGTGCACACATGCAAAATAACTCATATGCTACTCGCTAAGCTTCTTGAGTCAAATTATTAAGGTGGCTCATTCGATACGCATCAGAGTGAGTGTGCGTTGTTGACACAACTTCATCTAACATGTCCAACTCTTCACCCATACTTCTCCCTATTGTTTTAATCTTAAACTTACATTCACCTCAGTGATTTTTTGTTTTTTTATTTCGTTATCCTGTCTGAAACAGGTGGTTTGTATCCTGGAGGTGGAGTAGGGCTATATTAACTCATATCAGTGGCTCCAATGACAACTCAGAAATGGGCACTGAATAGCCTGATAACATCTGAACTGGGTTTGTAAGTTATTTGATATTTTTTCCTTGTGAAATCTATTCACAGCACAGGTCTCTAGGAATGGGAATGTCACAATCGTGCTCAGTTAGCTGGTCTACATCTTTTGTCCAGACTAAATTATCATGATAAATTCTTTAACAATCTCCATGAATTTCAGTGTACTCAGTGTACCCACAAGATAAAAAACATCAGTGACCCTCTGACCCAATGACATTCGCATCACTGTCCACTGTACTTTGTCTTCAGTGTTACTGATCAAAGACAGGCCCTAGTCAGTAGCGCATTTTAGCAGGCTTGGGTGTTTTTTTGGTCATCAGTTTTTGAGTGGAAGGTTTTGTTTTCTGCTATTGCGCTTATGAATGCCTCACGTTTTTCCACTCTTTGAGCAGCTTGCGACATTAATAATAATAATTCATTTTATTGACAGGAGCTAGCTGACCGCCTCCAGTTGAAATACGTTCAAGCTCATTCTTGACATAACTTTTTATAATTGTCCAATCAGATGAAATGTGAGGCACAACAAATGATAACAAAATGTCCTCAACTCATCCTCAAATAAGCAATGAAGCAGCTATTATCTAAGTGAAGAAGCTGTGACCTTTCTCATGCACCAGCACAGATCGATTCTGTGTCCACTGTATTTAGGAACAGCTTCTCACCCTAAATCAAAGTTAGCAGTTTTCAGTTTAGCTGATAGCAGTGCCAGGGGTTACCTCATCAGTTTATGCAGTAGTGTGTTAACATCCTTCGTAACCATATTGTGCTTTGGTAACATAGCTAATAATTTGGTAACAATGTTTTTTGCATAAAGTTCATCTTTGTGTGTTACACGTACTGAGTCTGACTCTGGAGAAACACTAATGACTCTACACAGTGCGGTGCAGAACTAGTTTATAGGGACGCTTTGTTAAAGTTAATAGCGTTTATTTATTACTTTTATTTAAAAGTAATAATTAATTTATTATGTTGCTTTTTACAATTAATTTAGTGGCGACCTACACATTTAAAAAGCTCCACAAAAGTAAAGGAAGCAAGAAGACTAAATATTAAGTCATAGACAGTGATAAGAACTTTACTAACTAATGTCCTTACCCTTATGAATATGACAGCATGCTGACACTTACATTTAGCTGGACTGAGAGAGCCATTAAAAGGGCTACCCAATCTATGTTTAACAAAAATGCCAGTGAAATTTTACAATTTAGGCGTTAAATATAGAGATTTCTAAGGCCTAGCAGATACAGCTGTGGCATTAGTCGCTAAGTGGGCCAGGAATCTATCAGTCAGTGGATCTGTTAGGCTTGTAACCTGCGGCGACAGGTCCTTAGCACAGTGTGCGGACAGAGCCGTAACAGATGCCCAGCTAAGTGCCTGATTAAAATTTAATGTGCAGAAGAAGCCATGTGCAAGTGTGTGTTTTTCTGCATCTGTGTGAGCGTGTGTGTGTGTGTATTGCAGAGCATCGGGGTAAATACGAGATGGGCACCAGCCTCCCAGCAAGAAAGGGGCCATGACAGCTGCTTCTCTCCCTAGAGACCGAACCCTGAAGCTGGGCACCGAGGCAGGGTAGACAGGGGAGGCTGTACGGGGCTGTGGCACATTCACAACACAAGTGGCATATGTGACGTGACACTCCACTTATCAAATTTGATTTCATTTTCTAATTATAATACACCCCCACAACCACACACACATATTCAAATCTGACAATGGTCTTAAGGGCAACTCAACAGTGTGGATATGACACAGAAAAACTAATGCTAGCTGAGGTCAAAGTCAGGAAATGTTTTTTTTTAATATAATTTTTGACTCACAGTAGGTGTAAAAAAAGAAAATCTCGATCAGTATATTTATCAACTTTTATTATGAACCTCACAGTCTGAACATTTTCTTATGTACAAACGCACTTAAACATTAACTTAGCTCCCGTGAATGAGATTGATTATATGCATGTGTGTTTGTGTGTCCAGGAGGTATGAGTAGCTTTGTGGGTCAACAAGCCAACAGCCAATAATTTACCCACTGACAGAAAATTTTATCTGCCTATCATCCTCTCCCTCCCTCTCTCTCCCTCCATTGCTCTCTCACTGATTACAGCATCAATACGGTGCGGATGAGAGGAGCTGACAATTGACCAGCCTGGATCAATATCAGCTAATAAGCATGTCAGGAGAGAGGAGAAAGGAGCAAGGAATCGACTGAGAGAGAGAAAGAGAGAGGGAGGATGAGAGAGAAAGTGACAGAGAAAAAGCCAGTTTGATCCAATTCAGCGGCTTGGCGTGTGGAGTTGTAAGTGGGATGATTGGCCTGTTATTGCTGGTTTAATGTTAGGCAATCAGAGCCCTAGTGGTCTAGATATCAACAAACATCCATCAAATTGTCCCTTCTTCTTCTTGATACCACCTCCTCTGCCTGGCCCCGCCTGGACCCTGACAAACAATACGACAACAAGAGCCAAGCAATGGTCCTGTTAAAAAAAAAGAAAAAAAAAATAACGGGGAAAAAAACAAAACAAAACAGGGAGGCTGAATTGATAGCCTTGCACTCACTACACGAGCCAAAAGAAAACGCACTTGTTTGGGTTTTTTTTGTTTGTGTTGGGGAGATCTTCACTTGTTTTGTGGCCCCCCCCCACCCTTTTCTTTCCAGCCTCTCACCATCTTTCCCCCTGGCAGCAGAGCATGCCGTTGTTGATGTTGATATAATAACACAGTCAGGTGTCTGTGGCCAATTCCCTGTCATTTGGACTTTTGCGTAAATCACCATGTATTTTTCTTTTCTTTCTACTTGCTTTCTCTTTTTCACCGCTCGATCTTCCTTTTTGTTCCCAAGGTGTCATTTTCTTTTGCTCAAATTACCTTTCCCGTGGCCTCCCAGACGCCACAATTGCTAGTGTTGTATGGATACTGATGGAAGCTTTTCTGTGTAAATGCAACGCTGCGACTAGCACAGCTAGTCAACACTACTTACTCTAATACTGCCTATTATAGAGGAGCAGGAAGATAAATGACTGACTGTATATTGACTGAAATGTTGTTTGACTAACTACCTGACGGACCAAAAGTCTGGTAAGTAACAGGAAAAGGCACACAACAGAAATTTACCCGACTGAATGGCTTGCAGTCACTATATTTTCGATCTCCGCCATTGTGAAGGATTTGAACTGAAGTGATGCGTTCAGGTCAGTTCAATATTTGTTTTCCCACATAAGTAAAATTTTTTGCTGTGAAGCGGCGTGAAAACATTATGACACAATAAAACAATAGAAAGGGTGTAGAAAACACTATACACCTGAAACACAATACATGTCCATGTGATACATTTGCAAGTTGAGGAATTTAATATTAGTGTCGTTATCACAGATAGTGAATGTGAGTGGCAAATACTACTACTGTTTACTTAATGTGTGTCCCTACACTCTCCGGTCATCCACCAGCTCTACATCATCCTACATCTTCAGTGACACGTTGGAGGATTGTGCAGAGCTAAGGGTCACTTGTGTTTCAAACACAAACATCACCCTATTATTGAATGATCAGTTCTTTCCAAAGTAAGCTATGTAAGTCATCTAGTAAACATTCCTGTATGTTTTATATCAGTATATTTATATATATATATAAAGAAAAGAATTAGTATTGCAATGTAAGTTTTTTGCAATATTGTGCAGCCCTAGTTCATCCCAGTTCATCCACCATCCACAGGCTAGCTGCCTACTACTACTTTGGATGCACATTTATTTATGGACCAGAAACAAACACTGAATGTGAACATTTCCTTAAAATCTTCCTCAAAACATAGACCACTCAGTTATGCATAAACATAATTTTTATCAAACAATGATGACCCAAGGTTTCTTTTAATCAAAATCCTTTTCTGTGATTAGTGAAATCAGAGAACAACAAGTAAAAAATAAACTGTCTAGGATTGTTTTATAACAAGTTGTCCATCCCCTTCCTGTCTTTAAGAGCATTTGTTGTCCCATGTTAATAATCACACAGTCCAGAATGTGTATATATTTAGACAGTTTCGCAGCCAAGACCAACGAGATGATAAGTCTTGCTCCCCAACATATGCTGGCTTTAGCGACAAGTGATGGAATGGAGGGGACTAGACAAGAAACCGAAGAAAGGGGCACACAGCGTTGTTCTCATTTACATGTTTATAGCACCTCGGTAGGGAGGGGACAGCACTTGTTTGCGTGTGTTCGATGGACATGTCCAATTATCAACCCTGTTGTTTCCTCAACAATGCTCTCTGACTGCTCAACATGCAAACACGCACAATCAGACACGTGCACATGAGCCAGCTGTGCTTCCTGGGAGAACAAGCTGGTTGGTGTACTGTGCGCTGCTTGTGAACATACAGGTCATATGTCATATGGGAGGTACGGAATCAGCTGTGATTTAATGACAGCTGCTTCTGTGTGTGTGTGTGTCTGTGTGACAAAGGGATAGAAACCCGCTCATTTGGGTCAGTGGCACCGTGCCCACACACACACACACACACACACATACACACACACACAGATGGTTTAGCTCATAACTTGCAAACACCAGAGATGCTGAATGAGATACAGCATATGCCATATGGCAAACATACATACTCAAGCATACGTAATATGTTATTTCCATGTTAATGCTGTCCCCTCAACTATCACCATAGCAACAACAATGAATGATAGATCAGAAAAGGTCAGGGTGGGGGCAAGAAAGAAATAAAAAGTTGAGATGTTTTGTACTAAATGCATCTTCTTAACTAATCTACCTCACAAACACACACAGATAAAACTGCAACTATTTATTCCAGTGTTTCATCTAAGAATACGTGAGCTGCAAAAAGGCTAACCATACATACACACACACACAAACACACACACACCATCTGATAGTTGGCTTCTCGTCTCCTCACTCCTCAGCCATCTCCTCAACCCTCACTCACACACACATGCACACCCTGTTTGGGAGAGAGAATATTAAAAACAAACAAACAGAGAATTGACTTGCTGAGAAGAATTACAGAAGTGCTGATTTCATCTGACCCCTCACCTCTGCTGTCAAAAAAAAATGCTCCTTTATCTCCTTCATTATTCTCTCCTCCATTTATCAGTCAACTCCCACCCCCACACCTCTTTGCCACTTTGTTAACCTCTACGCTCATGCTAAGAATTTCTGTAAGATTTTTCATTTTTATGTCAGAGTTGATGATCTTGGGATGCATTCTTGCTCAAAAGACAAAGACCTCGTAGCCGATGGCCAAACTTTGTATGCGTATAATGACTGTCAATTTCCAGGAGGCTGTACCGTTTAATCTGCACTAAAAAAATAGAAAAGACAAATGTTCAGCTAAGGATTAAAGCAGCAAAGAAACAACAGCTTTTATATAACATCATTAGATCAGAACACATACGCAACAATATACTGTAGCTCACACACAAACACACAAGCGCTGTAGACAGCCCCAAAAAACTACAATGTACGGGACTGTGATTAAAGCCTGTGCCATCCTTATAACTCTGGCTGATGCAAGATAAGGGAAGCACATCTCCAACTGCTTCCCTGTGTCTCCCTGACTTACTGACCTAATTCACTTCAGTTCATATTAACACCTGAAAACAATTGGAGATTTTTGTTTTTAAGGAATGTGTTTTTTTTTTTTTTTTGCTTTCATTTATGCATGTGTAATGCTCACATCTATCTAACTAACTAACTAACTAACATGCTCCGGCCCATCTCTTTATATTTCCCTTTTCTCACGTCTCCTGTCTTGGTGTCCTTTCCACTTCTTTAGAAGAGAGAAAATGAACATATTACTGTCCAACTGTCATTTAATTGCCCCTAATTTGTCCCAATTTTTTGCTCATGGTTTCTTTTCAACTGTCAGCACATGTGAGAAGCACAGGAAAGGGTCACATTAAGATCACCAATTATTACAATGCATGTGCATGTTGTTGGAACACTAATAACCAATGTGTCTTTTTTGTTAGTCTGTCCTGCCTGTAATTTCTTTAGCATTTTTCTTTTGCTGCTCATGGTTGGGGTCTGTTGTTATTCGCTCTCAGCAGGAGGACCTGCAGTGTGTAGGTCCACACATAACCAGCTAAACCTGTCTAACATGGTGGACGTTGTAAAAATACAGCAGTTCTCCTTTATACTATTAAACTTTTATACTCTACTATTATACTGAGGCTAATCTGTGATTTGGAAAATGGGTTATATAAATATACTTTTATTTGAATTTTCTTAACAAAAAAGGCAAACTACACAGACCAGGACATACAGGACTTATCCATTTTGTACATAGGCCAAGACAGGGAACCTGGTTTAGGAAACGTATTCAGTCATTATGATTATAATTTCTATTAACATAAAGACATATTTAATTTCTCTCAAAACAAACACCGTTTAGTTGTAAACTTCCGATTCTGCCTGATTCACAACACAGGGATGCTAAAATAAAACACATGGATGTTTTATTTTCTTTGTTTTGACCACACTAGATCTTCTCTGTATGAATTAACTCAGGTACAAGCTAATGAATTCCAGAAACATTTAGAGGTGGGCTGTGCCAGACTGCCCACAAAATTCCACAGCTTCATAAGAATAAATGTATGTCAAAATGTCTATGTTTCATATATCTATCGCTGATATAGACTAATAAATGTCTATTAACAAGGTTAGCTAGGTATTGTTATTGCTAATTATTACTCAGCCATTTATTACTTAAAATCTAGACCTAAAATCTTTCTTTAGGTAACTAATAAATCAATTTAATTAATTAATTTTATTTGCAAATCCATTATTTTGCTCTAACCTTAACCTGCAGTAAGAGCTTAGCTTGCCTGAACCTAACCACTCACTGAACTTTGGGAGTTAAACTCCGATCTGCAGGATGACAGCACTGCTCTATGTATTATAGGATTTTTCAACCTGGTGTTTACACAAATTTTAGTGTATTTTAGGTTAAATATGCATATGTAACAGGCTGTTGGTCATTATAAACTTTTTCTGCTTTTCACAATGTTTACAAATGTTTCCACCCAGAACACAACTACACAGTAGAAATGAGTGGAAAAAGTGCACTTCAAAGTTCACCTGAGACTCATACTTCAGCGGTCACACTGGGCTAGATAAATTCTGAATCTATCAAAGTTACAGTGTTATTAAGAAACTTTTAACTCTTTTCTGTTCTTTTGAGCATCGGTGGAGCCATTGGTCATGACACAATGAATTAGCAATACAAAGAAATAGTTGTCTCAGACTGCAAATGTTGTAATATGTCCATTTTGATTGCTGTTAGCCACAACCTGCACCTCTCAGGATCTCCTTTTACCTACCCTGATAAAAAAAAAAAAAAAAAAAAAAAAAAACACGATTCATGTTGGCAAGAACAAATCTATGTTGTCTGGATGACAATTGAAATTACAATTGAGCAATTCACCCATGAACAAATATGATCCAAATGCAGAGTGGGAGCAAGTTTTATTAAATTATTTTTGTCCCAATACCTCACTGCAAAATTGCTCCAGCTGTTTAATCGGCATAGTACAAATGCACTTCCAAGTTAAAAATCTGTTTACAACTTTTAAAGGAAGCTGGTCATTAGAACTACAACAAAGAGGGCCACGACTTTTGTTCACTTGCATCATAGCAGTCAAGGGACTATAGTGGAGAGAAAAAGAGTGACTTATTTATTTTTAATGTTTTATACTGTACCTTTGATGGATTTAAATGTGATTTGACCTTACGGACTGCTGGAATTTCACGAGTCCCAGGTGGACTCCACAGAGGAGACCTGATGGTGTGACTGTGGAAAGCAGGAAAACTTGTAACGACCAACAGCCTGTTCCACATGCATAAATAGCACTCAAGTTTCTGATACGAAACAGGCTGAAAAATAATGGAAAAATAATTTTTTTACTGGAGTACATCAAAAGACCGAAAAAATAAAATACACTTTATAATAACAGTCAGTGCCTCAGTAGCCAGGAGTAACATGCATAGGTGCAATGCCAGCATTAAGGTAAAAACTGGTGTCAGTGCTCAAGGTCAATCAGCTCTATAGCCAAGACCTAACCCATCCTACACATGGCTTGTATGGGACACAGCAGAGCTGCTTGATCTGTTAAGGGACTTAGTTGTGTAAAGCCACTTAGGGACTCTGATACACAATTGTCAACAGACAACCTACCTGGATTAGGAGCTGATTAGTGAGAGAGGTCGCATGTGGAAGTGCCCCCTTGACCCTATAAGTTGCATGTTTTGGTTTTACCATAAGTTGCTACCGTAAAAGTAAGATAATATAGTCCCCTATTAACCCTTCCAGTCAGATGGTTAGGTGAAGCTTGAACTTAAACCCCTTAAACATAACTGAGGATCTGTCCCTTTAACTTTCTAAATTGGATGGTTAGGGGGCAACAACAACTGAAACAGAATGGAAAAAGGAACCACAACATAAAAGACAGTGGAACAGAATGCCATGACTAAACGCTGATTAACCCATCCTTGACTTTTTAAATCTCAATTAGCTGTTAGACAAACAATAGTATATATTCTGTAAGTAGGGAAGAGTTCTAAGGGTGCTCACATGTGCACTAGCACGTCCACAAGTTGAGGTAGCTTCAGTCAAACTGTATTAATATGTTTTCAGTGATTCCTATAGTTGTGAAAGCACTGTTTTGCCACAGATGAACTATGACCCTCTTTTTAACTAAAGTCCCATTTGTTTACAGTTATTTCTCACCCTATTATACTATTGTAACTTAATCTAGTGTATGTATTCTGTGTTTTTCCTATTAACAAATTCTAGTCCATTACATTCAGTTTACAGCTCACTGGTTCTTCGTAAATGTGCACATCTTTAGAAACAGTTCACAAATAGGCAATTACCATCTAAAACTGCTGGGTATTTGTCAAATCTGTTTTTCATCTGAAGGTCTGGAATCTACACAAGTGCCACTGTGCCAGTGTGAAAAGTGCCAGTCTAAAACAAACGTCAGTTTTGCTACTTTTGTGAGATTTGTTGAAAAATTACCAGACACAGAATATCATCTGATTCATCCTTTAAGTTTGCAAGATTTTGTCTGCATGGTGATTGATTGACATACAAAGATACTGCAAAACATTACATTTACACCTTTCACTGAGCCTAATGCTCACTTGCTGTGGCTATCCAGAGTGTTTCCTTACTAGTGCCTAAAGTCCACACTACTTGACTTGATCAGAAACATATCGCTGGTGCTCAGTCGCCTGAATCCTGTGACCCAGATTGTTGAGCCTGCTATCCTTTTCTCTCGCATCCTCCACATCTCTCTTGCTGCCCATCCCAGCCCCCTCCCTCTGTTTCTCTCTCTCTCTCTCTCTCTCTCTCTCTCTCTCTCACAAACACAGTTTCTAATGTCAGCAGTGTGATAGTTAACTGGTGCTGGAGTGGAGTTGCAGTGGTGTGGCAGGGGCTGATTTGGCAGCAGTCACAGCTGAAAGGCTTTTATCCTGCATGGTAGAAAGCACAGAGATGGACATGCACAAGGACCCCTGAGGCAGGCTCACACACACACACACACACACAGTAGTGGCGGTAAAAGGAGTTTACTCAAGTGTCTGTTGGGTCTGAGGAGGCAGAGAAAAATAGAAGAGGGAGAGCGTCACACAAAAAGAAGGAAGACCTCAGGATGATGTTACTGTATGTTGCTAGGAGATAAACTGTTTTGTATTACCCAGAGGGCTTTGCAGCAGTCTATAGGTCTATTGGTCAGTGTACAGATCAATGGAACTCTTCAGACCAGTGTTCGACTGTATGACACCATACCAGGTCTGACAAGTGCACAGTTGAGACAGACAGAATCTCAGAGAAGAGAGAAATCCAAGAGGTTTACATATGTCGCTGATGTTGAGCAAAAGGGGGTTTTGCATCTTTCAAAATAGCACTACTGTGGAGCGGAAAGCACTTTATCCTAATCTTTATTTTATTTGAAACTTTACCTTCCACTGTATAAAGGACTTTTAATGATTTTAGTGTCTGATCAAGACATGGGTTGACCAGAGCTGAACAGAGGCAGTCAGCAACAGCAGAAGATGCATTTACATTATATTCTATCACACTTTATGGGGCACCAAACAAAACAATGCTCTCAGAGTAACTGCACTAGTTTAGTACAACATTTTTAGGGTTAGCGAGAGAACATTAAAGTGATGAAACTGTTTCTAGTTAGTCCACAGAAGACAATAGTACATTCTGATGCACCTCAGTCCAAGGTGAGTAAAATCTAATGAATTTTGTAACAAAATAGATTTGAATTATGCACCTGTGTTGACACAGAGATCATAAGCTAAAGAGATGTAAAATAAAGATGAGACACTAAACCAATTACCCGGATATTGCTCATTCTCATTATCGGCTATTAGCAGTCTGGGGTCATCCGTTTAATCCTTGCCTGGACAGTAAACACAAAGGGGCAGGATAAGATGGATGCCAAGGACAAGGGCACAGCATAGATGTGAGGGCCATGACTGCACACAAAGCATGATACTAGAAAAGGTTTAAAGCTTTAAAGATAGGGATACATGACACAAATATACTTTTGATAGGATGCTACAGGTGGGCTACAGAAGTGATAAGTTGACTTCAGGTGAAATCCATCGACATGGACAGATGATTTTGAAAAACTTAAAATTTACTTATATGTGGTGACAGAGAAATTAGTCCTGAGAAGTAACTGCCTAACAATATACTGAAAATCCTGGTATTTATTGACCATAGGTAAGTTAAATTTACAATGAAGTGCCTATTGTAAGTATGCACAAGCAATGACGACTTGAAACTCACTCTCAGTTAAAAATTAATAACTAGTTTTTGCTCAAATGGCAACTTTTACTTGATGCTTACAATAAAATTTGACTTCCGGTCAAAGGATTTCCACACACTTTAGAATGCGTTTCTATTTCTGTCCCTTCAAACACAAACATGCAAAGAGACACCACAGGGCAAACAGAGTGTAGCTACAGCGCCTAGTACAGTGTTTCTCCCTCACTGGTTTGGCTATGGCACTTATCTGCTTACTGCAGAGAGAAGAGAGCAGATAGCACACAGATGAGCTTCACTGCCAGTGTGTGTCTGTGCATGAGTTTGTGCACACATTTGTGTCTGTTCAGACTGTATGTGTCTTTCCTCGGTATGGATGTGTGTCAACACATAAGTGTTTATACGGATGTGTGTGCATTTGCCATTCAGTGTACCGCTCAGGAGTGGGTTTGTCTCTCTTTACCTTTTCCACTTATCTTGACATGCAAACCCCTCTGTGTGAAGGTGTGAGATGTGAGTAGTGGCGTCTGACTGAGAAGAGATTTGAGCTGCGGTAATATTCAGGTTTGGGATCCCTGTCTCTCTGTGGGATTAACCTCAGATGGAAAAGATCTGGCCTGCAGACTGTTGACAAAGCCACAGTTACATATGATACAAGAGCTCAGCAAAAGCATGCCATGTTGAGGCCAAAGCTTTCATAGATGTATCACACATGCTGTACATTTTTCATTTCACAGTGTGAATAGTATACAACAGAATGTATCACTAACCTCTGTTTAGATAAAGTAGCCTACATGCGTTGTCTAGCATTTTTTATTGCAATTTAGAGCCACAAGAGAACAGTTAATAAACAGAAATAAAATGATACGCAACCAGGTTATCAAATGTGAGCATATGCCACTTTCTATTCTGCTCAATATCATTGTAAATTTCAACGAAAGGTAACACGTTGTGCTTTGGTTCTTTTGGAATATGTGAGGGGTGTTTTGGACATTTGTGGACCAAAGGTTAATCAAGCAAATGGCAGACTAATCAACATTTACATTTTTAATGTATAAATGTATTCAGAACTAACTAGATTCCTTGTACAAATTGCACATTAGGTCAGGGAAGCTAATCCAGACTTTGAAAGTTGTTTTTATTGTTTTTCATTTAATGAACTTGTTAATTTACTATATATGAAGTTTGTTAAAGTAAAAAAAAAATTAGCACATATTTGTCTTCCCAAAGAAGCCTTAAGTGTGTGTGTGTGTGTGTGTGTGTGTGTGTGTGTGTGTGTGTGTGTGTGTGTGTGTGTGTGTGTGTGTGTGAGAGAGACAAAGAGAAAGAGAAAGAGAAAGAGAAAGAGAAAGAGAGAGGAAGAAAATAGAAAGGCACCACTATGGGTCATCCGTCCATCTGTCCAGTCAACGGTCAATTTACAGGCAGAGAATAGAAGCATTGAGTCAGGTAATGGGTGGTGAACACAAAGTCTGTGTGTGTGTGTGTGTGTGTGTGTGTGTGTGTGTGTGTGTGTGTGTGTGTGTGTGTGTGTGTGTGTGTGTGTGTGTGAGTGTGAGTGTGTCACATTGAAAGCCAATGGCAAATCAGACCAACTCCATCACTCCAGATGAATAAGGACACCCAGGGATGAACGGATAGAAGGAGAGAACGAAGAATGGGAGAGGAGAGGTGGAGGATGAGGAGGGACAGGTGGAGGTTATACATCTATAGACAGAGGAGACAGGAAGCACACATGGGGGCTATTGTACATTATTAGCTGGCATACAGTAAAAAGACCTCATACATCCACAAACACAATAGGCATCAGTGAACAGACAGTCCCCGCAGGGATGACACTGTACTTCTAATCTCAAGCATTCTGAAGCTGTTTTATTTGCTGAAACAATATACTTAAAACAGACACTGGCAGTCAGAAACAGGATCATTAAAGTCAACATTTCATTGCTCATTGCTCAAATTTCCTTTTTTAAATGCCGAGGTGTGGCTTAGCAACTGATGTATGATTGATTGATTTAATATAATTTGTTATTTTCAATTTACGGAATACACTGTATTCCAACTTGTTTAATTTAAAGACTTTGACAAGAAAACAACATTTTATAGGAGAGGGCAACATACACACTTTAATATAATTTAACATTACACATTACAGTTCATGTAAGCCTCAATTTACGGTTTAAAATCCTTAGTGTTGGGGTAATTCTCTCTGAAGAATTCGAGTAAACACAAAGCAAAGGGTTTGATTTTTAAACTACTGTTGCTTGTTAGAATAAACAAAGAGAGGACCCAAGTAGTAGGCACCAATGTCAACTGCTACTGAAAAGTTAAAGAAATAGCAAAAAATCATATTTAATCTGCAAATGTAGTGATACCACAGTTTTAAATACCAAACTGGCTGTATTCAAATATTTACATAAGTGAGTGCAGGAAGAATTTACAAGAAAAGGATCAGATTGAGCTCTACAAAGATATTTTTAAAAAAAAAGGAGTAGGTACAGTAGCACTAGCTTATTATAGGATTCTTGTTGGCCATAAACCGGTAAATCTCGTCTCCTAGAAGTGCTTGCTGGGAGGCTGGAAGGTGTTACTTTATCATAACAGGTGTTTCTGTTATTATGAAACAAAAGTTTCTCTGTATATTGCAGTCAGTTAAAAAGTGAGGCGAACTACATCATCTTTATTGATCCCACAGCTGAATCGACACCTCCTGAACAGAAACTGATCATCAGTTTCATGAATAAAGGATTATTATTGGCTGTATAGGACTGCATTTGTTATATCTAGATGTGTCTAATAAGCTGCCAGCTGAGTGTATATCCACACAAATACAGTGATGTTAGCAAAACACTCCTCACTTCAATTAACAATAATTATGCCTCATAGACAGCCCCCAAAAATAAACTTGCCCGCCATTTCTCTTGTCTCCCTTTCAGGATCTGTCAAGCATTTTTCTCTTTGGCAACAACTCACGGCCCTTTGCTCGGATCTTTCTCCTCTCTCATTTCCTTCTCCTCCTGCGGCGTAGTAACTGTTCATCTCTGTCATCTCTCTCTCTTTCCATTTCTCTTTTTTTCTCTCTCCCTCCCACCTCAGGGCCACTCCAGTCTAAATGGAGTGATTAGTCTAAAGTGGGTGCTGTCAGTGAGATCATCCTAAGATATAGTCCTATCTGGAATGACCTGAGCCGACAGTAGACCAGCTCCAGAGAGACGGAGAGAAAGAGAGACACTACTAAATGTTCTATTTGTGACAGCTGGCTCCAGGCGGTGCCACAGTCATGCCTCCTCTCTTTGGAGCTCCATCTAGATCCAACAACAGCTTTTGCTCTTAGCTGTGTCACACAGTCTCTCTCTCAGTAGAGTTAATGTGGACAGAGGAGGCAGAGCGGGAGGAAGAAAGGCACAAAGAGCGGAAAGGAGAGTTTAAGTGAGGTGAGGGTTAAACCGGACTAACATCAAACACATTAGCAAAATAAATCAAGACATATGATCATAAATAAATATGGTGGCTTAAAGATTAGAAGGCTTTGGTCTCCACCTGTCTAGCTCTCTCTCCTCTACCACACACACACACACACACACACACACACACACACACACACAGACAAGGGCAGAGCATTATAATGGGCTGCACCGGCACAAGCTGACAAAAGCCATTTCATCACAGGTAACCTCATTCACACATTAATCCGCCACAATAGTTCCCTAATCACATAATCCACAGAAATTATACAGACAACACCTTTAAATTATGATTAGACAGCTGGAGGGAGTGGAGATTAACAAAAAGGAATGAGACGCGTCCGTGTGTGTGTTTGTGTGTGTCCACTTTTGTGCTAAAACTGATGTAAAAGTGAGATGTGAGCTGGTTGCACTTGCACATAGCCACAGACTGGTGTTGAGGTTTGTCTGTGCTATTTGTCAAGTGAGCATAGCACTCTACCTCTCAAAAACCCCTCAGTGGGTTGCTCTGTTGTTGTTGTTGTTGTTGTGAGTGTGCACGTTAGTGTGTATAAACATAGTTATGTTTGTGCCTATTATGTTGTGTGTTTAGAAATGGAAGCGATTCCTACCACTTGACAACACATAACTGCACTAATCATGAAAGTGTTAAAACACTCCACCTAATGTATGATGCGGCGCACACACACACACACCTACACATTGAGTCAAATACACACAGCACTACTGAACAGATGTATGGAAGAACTGAACGATCAACAACTCAAGTGTTTTGTTATAAAGAAAACCACTTCTCATTAAGGTCATGTTACAAACCACAATTGACCCGTGGATGTATGTGAATGGTTGTATGTGTGTGCATCTGTGTCTTTGCAGTAATGTGAGTGTATAGATGAGTAGGTGCTACCAAACAAATGATGTTTGAGTGTGCATATCGAGTAACACGTTGGCACTGAGAGATACGTGTTTGAGGTTCCCGGTTGTGTTTTCTGCAGGCACCTGATTATATCCAAATTATATGAAGCCTGTGTATATGTGTGTCTGAAACTAGGCTCTTCAGTCAGACAAGGTGGGATTAAGGAGAAGGGATAGACTTTCAGTGGGAGACAGATAGAGCGAGAGCAAGAGAGAGAGATGCTTCAGAGAGCCCATCACGTATGCATTGAAAATTTCTTCCTCACTGCAATTATTCAAGAGCTGCTGTTCGCCAGAAAGGGGTGAGCAGCAGGAAGAGAGGCAGAGAGAGTCAGATGGTGAATTAACATGAGGTTAGATGGCGTGGGTAGGTATAACAGTTTACCAGAGCAGTGAATTTTCAGTATGCCAGGATGAGAATATGTGTGTAGGTGGATAAAGTGAGTAAAAGATAGAAAAAGATAAAGAGTTTTATGTGCATAAGAGAGACCTGGATGCTCTCACAGATAAAAAAGGGACAGTGGGTAATGAAAACTATGGTAAACTCTGTTTTGAAAGAAGGAGGGACAAGGGAACAGAAGAGGAAGTGAGGGTTCAGAGGGAGGGAGGTGGAGAGGAAAGGAGTCAGGTAGAGGACACATATGAAATGGAGTTTCAATTTAAAAAAGACGAGGTGACTGGGGGAAGTAAACAAGAATAAAGTAGAGGTGCGGCTACATATACTGAGTATTAAGGTAAATTCAGAAAATTCATCGGTTAGGCTTTCTGCTTCCAGTGTATGCTTACTGTCAAGAGCATGTAAAAAAGAAAAAAGAAAAAAAAGACAAAGGGGGAAACAGTGATTTTTTTTAAAATAAATATTCCCTAAAATTGAATGCATGACTGAAAGTGTACACAGTATAGTTGGACTGTTGTTTAAGTTAAACAATTACATGTTCGTTTGGTCAATGAGAGAAACAAGTCCAAAAATTGTAATGTAAAGACGGAAAATCAACAAGGAAGGGTAAGTATAGGCAGAGAAGGTTGATAGGAGTAGAACTGGGGAGTTAGGTTTCATTTGTCATTTTTTATTTTTTTTTTTACCATATTAATGTTAATAGAAGGTTTTGTCTGGGTTTTTGTGGGTTACTGTTGAAAGAATGAGCATTAGAGCATTGTGATATGATGGAGGGATTGTTTGAGTTTGTAGGTATGTGTGCGCGCATGAGTCAGAGTTGGTAGACACAAAGTCTGTAGAAGAATACACACTCAGTTGCCACAAAATACTATCTGCACTTCTTTTTGAGTCTGTGCCATAGTTCAAACTTTAATATCAAAAAGTAAACCAAAATGAGTAACATGCAAATAATTTCTGCATCATTTGTAATTATGTTTTTTAATCCTCTCAGATTTGTTGAAAAGAATAGAGCAACTTTCATGGTGTATATATGCATAGAATCTATCAGAAAAGCAGCCTTCAGTACAAACAGTTGTACACAAACATCACACACCATCCCAAGCAGTGAAAGCTCTGGCTTGTTAGCTAAACAGATTGTTCTTGCTGCGGGCTTGCCCCTAAACATATAGAGCCTACACCCGTCTGATGCTAAAAGCCTGACTTAGTCCTGTTAAATATTGCATGTTGCTAATGTTTCACAGCCTGGCACAGATTGCCAATGCACAGTCTCCCTGGTGAGTTGTGGGTGTAAAAGTGTGGGTGAGTAACTTTGTATATTTGTCACAAAAGGCAAAATGATTTAATATCTGCACATCTCAAAAATTATGAGCTACCCCATAGGCTAGGTATAATTCTTAGAGAAATATAACATCCCTATTGTTTAAACATGAAATAGTTATCTTCTTTAGATCCGGAGAGATCTGATTAAAGAACAAGTCCTTGAGTTACAAGTTTGAATATTCTACACTTCAGTCAGTACTAAAAAAAAAGTCACTCAGCCCTATTACTGTCACAAAGTGAAATAGTTGCGTTTAGTGGGAGGACAGATGTTCATACATAACTGTTTGCAGTGATGATGTAGTTATTATTTAGTAACTTACAATCCTTTTTCCTGAAATCCTTTTTCTCTGAGCCCACTCTAACTCAGTGACAACTCTGTCACCTCTCTCCTCATAACCTTTCAAACATAAATGTTCCATGCTGTCTGTCATTTTCTGTCACTGCATAAATATCTTTGCAGACACTATTTTCCCTCTTTATCTCTCTCACCCTCTTTCTTCTTCTCCTTCCCTGTGTGACATGTCCTGTTAGCATTACTGACGCGGCTAGCTGGAAAACCATCTGTTTCATGTACCTCTTTAGCCCATTATGTGGTTGTCTGACTAGAGCACTCATAGGGTGTGTGTGTGTGTGTGTGTGTGTGTGTGTGTGTGTGTGTGTGTGTGTGTGTGTGTGTGTGTGTGTGTGTGTGTGTGCACGCATGCGGGAGCGAGAGAGAAAGAGAGAGAGACACACCAACACAAAACAGTAATAAAACAGTAAAGCCAAACTGGAAAGGTAAAGGTATAAAAATGTGTTTGCATGGTTCACAAGACAACTGTACAGCCTTGTACAAGGAGCTATCTGGTTCTGACAGTCTCTGTGTGTGTCTCTGTGTGTGTGTGTGTGTGTGTGTGTGTGTGTGTGTGTGTGTGTGTGTGTGTGTGTGTGTGTGTGTGTGTGTGTGTGTGTGTGTGTGTGTGTGTGTGTGTGTCTCAAACAAAAAGGTTTGTCTCTGTATAATGGGACAGCGGGATCTTGACAATGTTGATTTGGAAGCCCCTGAAGGGTGCCTGCATCAAACACCCACACCTCCTCACACACACTCACACAGACAAACACTAGGGGGGAGGCCCTCATCAGAGGAAGGTGCGCTGTTTTACCAACACAAATCACATCAAGTGATTAGACACAGCACAGTCACCGTGGAGACAGGTGGAGATGGCAACAGATGATGAAACAGGGCTTCCATCAAGAAATCACACAAACCCGCACACAAATCCCATATGCAAGAATGCAAGCACACAGGCCCGCACAATCAAAGACAAAACACAGACACACATACACACAGAGGGCTGCTATCAGGAAATCAGCAACCAATCAGAATAATTTGACAGGGATGATGACAGGTCTGACCGTGGAACAATCTGCAGCCGCTCTTAGCCCCCATACTCTAGGCAAGATATTAAATTATCTATGTGAATTCAAAAGCATTACCTATTGCTCTGTTATATGTGTAAGCAAGTGTGTGTTGTGTACCCTAACTGCTCTGAGATACGTTTAGAAATGTAGCGGGCGTGCGGCCGACTGCTCAAGTGTGTTCATGGATCTGTGTATGTAATCTTGCATGTGTAGGTGCTTGGCTGTTCTTCATACTGAATGCAAATCCTGTGGTGTGTCAGTCAAACAGGCGGCGTTAGTCTCCTTGGCAATTTCCATGAGATTTTGATTTAGAGGGCTAATGTATAATAGGCCCTCGAAGGGAGGTGGGAGAGTTTTAATTGAGATGGACTGAGTGACGGAAAGCAAGGGAGGGAGGAAGCAAGAAACGAGAGGAAAAGTGACCGAGGGACAGAAACTGATGTTACTCTAAGCCGAGAGTGGACTCTAGTGGATACTGTTACGTTCACACACTATCACTCACACACACACACACACACACACACACACACACACACATCATCCACAGAGTGCAGCAGCAAGGGAGGAAAAAAAAAGCATTCCAGGTCCATGATGCTGTCTTTCAAAAACAAGTTACTTGACCTTTGTGTTACTGAACTTGTTTCACTTGAGCAGGAATAAAGGAAACATTTATTTGGAGCTATGATAGGAGTGTTTCTGTTTACTATCATAGCTTCATGTAAAAAAAAAAAAAGAAAAAAAGAAAAAACCTGGAGTGAACACCAGCAGGTTTTCCTCTGTATATAAACTAAGACACAGGTCCTGATGAAAGTCTAAACACATTTCCCCCCTAAAATCATTACCTGACCTCACAATGGTTAGACGATTTAATATCACCCTGGGTTTTTAAAAATATAGCCAATGTGATAAATTGAGACAACAGTGTTTAGATTACTAAAGGATGAAGGAGATAAGCATTAGTTGCGGCCTTAAGACAACCCCCCCCCCCCCTTATACAGGGGGGTTCAGGGTCACAGAGCAGCATCTCAACACCTGGCAGGGATTTAGGATCTTGATTCACAACAAAGCAGCAGAGTGGATGACTGCTGCTGTAGGGGGTCTAACTCCTGATCATCACCATAACATGCTGCTGCCATTTACACACTCTATAACATGAAATACAATAGAAATTAAAGATGTAAAAATCTTTCTTAGTAATTTGCACCAAATATGAAATGTGTTCAACATGTGTTGAATGCACACATTCATAATACCACGTCACTTGGTTTGTGACTCTCCCCCTTCTGACACTGAAAGAGACTAAAGTGTGTTTCTGAAACCCACAAAAAAAATATGCTTCTGCAAAATATCCACAGGGAGAAAACAATTATAACATACTTGACTATAAAGTTACTGCATTCTAGTTTCTTATATTATATGTTTGAGACGTTGCAAGTACAATTATTTTATTTCTTAGCCTCCATTCTGTTTAGTTCTTCATTTTAAATTTCTAGACAACTTTTTCTGAGATTTTTTCCTTCTTTCTGTAATTAAAATATGACCAAGCCAAAGTCATATAGTGATGCCTATAACAGTGGAGCGCGCGTGTGTGTTTGTGTGCACTTCTTTTAAACCTCCCTACGATCGCTTTAATGCACTAAGATATTGTCAAGCAGGAATGTTATTGATGTTTCTACGGCAACCTAGGGGCTTGAGCAGAGGATTATGTTGGGAGAGAGGAACAGGAAGACAGGGAGATGGGAAAAACGGTGAGATGAGGAGAGGAAAACACAAACTACATTGCAGATGGAACTGAATGAATGAATGACAGTTTTTTCACTCCTACATCTCCCTTTCTGAGCAATTCAAAGGCCACCCAGACTATTAAATGGAATGAAAAAGCATAGTGGGTGGTTGGATAAAGATGACAAGTGCATCTCCAACAGAAAATCTGGAAGTTGGTACACCACAGTCAACACTCAGCATCTGTTTTAAATTTAGAAATAAATTCTATAAATTAGAGTATTATAATGGTGATTTGCAAAAGGTAGTAAGTAGTCACAAAAATAAAAGGTCAGTTTTCCATAATTGGGAAAACAACTCTTTTCTCAGGTGCGGATGATTCTGATTTATTTTGCAAACACAAAACACATCAACTAAAAGGGAAACAAAAAAAGAGGGAGGAGCCTGTTTAAACATGATTTAGAGTTTAGCCGGCACAAAATGATGTTTAGCACTTTTAATTTTGTCTCCCTCTCTCTTTCTCGCACACACAGACTTAAAAAAAAAAAAAAAAACACGTTCGCAATCCCTCTCTCTTGTTCTTTCTGTGCCTCTCTCACATCCATCCAATCTACTCCCAAAATGATCATCTGTTTAGGTCAGATTATCTTAGGGAAAGCAACTATCGAATTACAATAGCACTACTTTATCCACCTATCCAGACATCATCCCTGGAGTGTGTGTATTTGTGTGCATGTGTATATGTGCGTGTGTGTGTGTGTTTCAGTCTGTGTTTATACAGCCACAGAGCAATGTCCAGTGCATTTGTTTTCACCTGCCAACATCCATGTGTACATGTAGGCACCCCTTGCTTTCCTGAAGCATTTTCACCAAATTGTTTTGCATGCAGTTCGTTTTCAAGAGTGCATTTACATAATTGTATGGTATCACTGGATGCTGGTTGAGGTTCATTCCCTTTTGAAATCAACAAATATGTATTTTCCCCTCTTAAATCCCTGTGAAACTAGACATGCCAATGCATCTCTTTAAATCTACTGTACCAGTATGGTGATTCCACCTGAGTAGTAGGATGAAAGTGCTTGTATTTCATTTTAGGTAAAAAGTGTGGGAAAAAGAAAAAAAAGTATTTCAAGCTTTTTACACACTTGACCTTTATTATGTAAAATGTAACCAAATGGTTATCATCATCATTCAACTTCTGTACTGTACCTGTCTGTCTACAGGCTCTCTTTTGTCCATGGAGTTTTCCTTCCCCCATCCTTTCTTCTTTCACCTTAGCAGGGTATGGTGATGTTGTTTATACTGTACTGATAAACACCAATGTTTCATATTATAAATTAGCTGCAACTGACAATTATTTGTCTGATTAACTGAACAGCCTATAAAATGTCATACATTTATGGAAAACATTGCAACTTCACATAGCCTCCAGTCTAGAAAAACAATTTCTTTTCCAAGTCACCTTGCACAATAACACCTCCTTGTAGTTAGGCCTAAAGCTAACCCAGCAACAAAAACAAGACATGTAAACCCAGATTAAGGGTAGTGAGACATTAAAGACATGCACAAGGCTTTTTTCAGAGTTTGGTGTTAACAAATAGCCCGGTGCATTCCAGAGATAGAAAGTTATTCTGACTAGTAATTAAAAGAATTTTCACTGTTGTTGCCAACACCACTTAATAAAAAAGCCGGGAGAAGGAGTGCAGAGTGACTGGAACAGGGCTGAATGTGAGGATGTGTGTGTGCGTGTGTGTGTGCTCCTCAGCCAAGGGGCCTTGTGCTGCGAGCACTCTCAGCGAACAATCAAAACAGCTCAATTTGGGCTTTATCTGCAGCTCAAGCATGCATGCATACACACACAGTCAGACAGACAGAAATGCACACTAACACACACACACACCAAGCCACACAGGGCTGAGACAAAAAGGAAAAGTGAAGTGAGGGAGGCAGGAAGAAAGCAAGAAAGGGAGGGGACATCAGCGGTAAACTGTGGTGATGATGCCAGCAGTTTGGAAGGTCAGGTAAACTTGGAATGTGATGCATACTGCATCTGATCAATACTTTTTCCCCCACCTCTCTCTCTCTTAATTTCTCCCCCATTCTCCTTCTTCCTCTCTCACTCAGGAATGCAAAGACTTGGCAGTATTGACTGGAGCCGACCACAAGGCGATCCATAACAACAGGTCAATCAATTAAGAGCCCACATAAGACACCACATCAAGGCAAATAAGTAGGGTGACAATGCTAAATCAACCATTCAGTCACTTCTAGGAAAAAGATAACAAAAAAAATAGATTACAGTTGAATGGAATACAAACAATAGTGCACTTCATTACATTTGCTAGTTAAAAAATTTAAATAAACTGGCAAATTCAGGCCATTAATCACACAACTATTTGAATTAAAGTCTTATGCTTTGTAATTCCTTCATATAGTATGATTTGATGAACTCAAACAAGAAAAGTGAAGAGTTAACTGGGAGCTGCTCTGTATGTGCTATAAGTCTTCCTCTACTACAGCAGAGCTGTCAAACTGCAGCCACTGCTCCCACTCTCAGGCCACAAGAAGTACTGCAGCTCAGGGGAGCAATGTTGTGGCCATGCCTTACCCAAAACCTTACGCTTTTGTTTTTGTTTTACATTTATAACAAAAATGCATCACTGCATCATCTCTACATCTTTATGGTTTTCTAATGTTTTGTATTTATTTGTGATCCTATGACATTATATGCACACAAATTTGAGTTAAAACTAGTCAAAATGAAATCAATGTTATTCATCAGCATCAATGTTTAAGTCATCAGACAGCGAGTAGAGAGATTGCTCACACTGGTAAATATTACATATGACATGTAATAGATTATTATCAAATAATATGGGCCAGGCACCATACACAAACTACTGCCAAGAATTTGACTTAGACAGTAATACTCAAAGTGTTTTTTAGCCAATTAGATTTAAAAAGAGCATGTCAAACTGTGTCTAAGCACAACGCAACATGACTCCACATTAGTTGCAACATGAAGCTGTTAGGGGAGAGATATTTAATCAAAATGTAGTAACAACAATAAAACTGACTAAGTAAGAAGTAGGTAGAAAAGCATAAAGGAAGTGGGTTCAGGAAAAAGACAGCCACACAGACAGAAATGCACAATGCTACAAAATTATGTCAATAAACTAGTTAACAATAGTGTTGTTGTGTGTTTGCATGTGTATGCGTTCTTGGCTGCATCAGAGTTGTTATGGCGATTACAGCACTTCTGGAGGCTCCCAGACTGTTCCTGTGTGATTGTCCTCAGCAGGAAATGATGTCACCTGTTTGTCCCGATCCTCCTGACACAGGAAGTGGACCACAGAGAGATGATGGTGTGTGTGTCTGGCAAAAAAGCACATCACTTTCTCTACACAGTACATCTGCCTGGTGCAGAACTGCAGATCATCAATAACTCTTAAGGTGCCAAAAGTAATTTGTCTGAAGAACTTTGGTTCATTGACACCACCAAAATAGGAATGATGGATTCCTGGTTTTATGAAAACAGAAATTCTTTTCCAGGTTACACATTGAAAGTTATTCCTATTAATTTATGAGTTTTCATTTATTGTTTCACTCCTCACCTGGGGATTTAAGATATGTGTGTTGTGTGTGTGTGTGTGTGTGTGTGTGTGGACATGCCCTCTGAAAAATTCCAGCACATCTGTGTGGAAGCAAATCTTTAGCCTTTTACAGAATGCACAAAAAAAATAACACAAATGTCCTAAAGCTCTATTAAAACCTGCCTTTTTTCAAAGTTTATGTACAATGTTAAAGACCCCTTGAGAGGAGGACTAACGCAAATTTCTTTCTCACACTATGGAGTTTATAATTATCTATGGAGTTTATAATTTCTATCTTAAGAAAAAGCTTTTATAGGTTGACAAGACCAACACGATCCATGCAGTCTGCTGATTGAGATCTCATTTCATTTTTTCTAACAAGTAGAAAACTGGAAATGGATTTCCCTTGCTCTAATTTTCAGCTCTTATGTAAATACCAATTTATTTCCAGAGCTGAGATATTCTTTGAAAACTGTAGAGAATTTGTTCAGCCCTTACTTCGCTGTAGGAATCCTAATTTTATCAGCACAGCTTGCATCTTTTTTAAAACTATTGTATGATAGTGTTAATAATACATTGAGCACCATAGATACTGAACAGAAATAATTTTTCACATCTGCAGTACCCACTTTGTGCCTCTGCCCTCTTGTATGACTGTATGTGTGTGTGCGCACGTTAGGCTCACCTACCCCTCTCCACAAATGACAGCGCTGTGGCTAACAAGCACTCGTGCCCATTTTGACTGGGCAACAAGGGCTTAATGACAAGTCACATAACAATGGAGAGGAGAGGGGAGTACCGTAGAGCGCTCCAGCCAAGCTATCAGTCTGTCAAACAATGGCTTGTCAGCCCTGATCTTCTCCTGCCTCCCTCATTGTGGAACAGATAAACAGATCAAACACACACACATCTGTGTGCATATGCTTATACACACAGCAAATGCTTGTTCTAAGCAAAAACTGCACACATGAAAATGTAGAAGCACAACAAAGTGCAAACTGTCTCCCACACCCACACCCACACCCACACACACACACCTACACACACACACACAGGCAGTGTAACTGGCTATACAAGCAGGGTTTGATGACAGCCCTTCCCACCCCCTCACCCCCCCTAAAAAAGTGAGCGAAGCAGCCTAGCTATCTGCCTGTCACACAATGAAGGGGGGGCACTACTGAAGAGGTTGTCACCAGCAATTCATGTAAACACACATGCACAAAACACACTGAGAAAAATTTATCAGAAAAATAAAAACATGAGCTATAGAATGTGTGCATGCGTACACACAAACACATAAAATATCTTTACTACACAAACATGTCCTCACAACAGTGACAATTGAAACAAAATGTGTCCACACAAGGAAATAAAGACATGCACGCTCACACACAGACACACACACACAAAACGGGGTAATTCAGAGCGCTGCCATTTATGTGAAGAGCGCTCCGTTTTCCAGACTGTGAGTGGAAGTGAATTTGCTTTTTCTGTCGAGTGCAAGTCAGGTTGGATTAAACAACACTTGGCCAGTGCTGATGGGTTATCACTGTGTATCTGTGTGTGTTTGTGTCTGTGTGTGTGCATGTATATGCCTGTACTGTGATGATGCCCACAGGCGCCTGGATTTGATGCAGGAAAATCTGTAGACACCCCCCTCCTCCTGTCAGGCCCCATCGTTCTCTTTTATTTCTCTCAAGGTGTCCTTTGACTGTTTTCTCATCTTTCACTTTGTTTTTCTCCGTTCTCGCTGTGTTGCTCACATCTGTCTTGCTTGTCCCTGCCTCTTCTCTAACTCTGCTTTAATTGTTATTTTTTGTTAAATCAATAGACAGAAAGAGAGAGAGAAAAAGAAAGTATTGCTTCTAAATGAAGCTTGTAGCCACTGAAAGCCCCTTCCCAGCAGTTATATACTGTACATAGGGTTTTTAGTAGATGTCAACTCTCCTCTGTGCCATATATTTGGATGTAATTATTCCTTTAATCTAATGTGGATACACTCCTAACAGCAAGGGCTTAACTTGTTACAATTTCCTTCTTCCCCTTTATGTTATGTTTTTCGACGTTTTTTCTGAGCTTTTTAATGTGCTGAGCCAAAAAAACAAAGACTCTTTTGCAGTGGCAGTTACTAATTAGTTGGTCTAATAAGAAACTCAGAGCGCAGATATCAATTTTGAAACAAAACCAGAATTGAGTTGTAATTTTTGGTGTTTCTGACAGCCACAGATAAAAAGGACTAAATAAGATTATAATGTTAATATGTTATATTTTAAGTACAAGTACGGTCCTTCTGTAGATGCCCTTTGCTATGTGGCACCAAGACATTGGCAGCTGATGCTACATAGATGCTTCAACTTTACACTTGTTCCTTCATGAAACAATTCCTAGACTGCAGTTTCGATCTCAATCAGCAGGCTCTAGGATAATAATATAAATAACATAATTAAGGAGCTTTTTGCCTAAATCCAAAAGCAAGGTTCTGTTATGCTTTTAATAGTTTGGAGATAATGATTTTTGGCATGGAGGCCAGTGTTTCTCCGATATGCAATCAGCACTGCTACTGCTTAAATTATAAAATTCACAATTAACCACTGCAAGTTTCATTTTCCTGTTCTACAGAAATGTAAAACAGCGCACACACTTTGTATAAACAAAAATGAATTGATTTTTAATTTCTCAAAAGCGATGTGTACATTAAAAATTTTACCTGCCCAATCAAATCAAAATACATCTTTTAGTTATTATCCAGTTCATATAGGTGTTTGACAAAGTCGGACAAAACTGGCGCAACTTTGTCCTGCATGAGTGTAAAAGACTGGGTCAATAAAAAGTAAAGTGTGAAGGTGACCATGGAGGAGCTGAGGTCGTTGGCACCACCCTAAGAAATAGGGATGCAATCTTTGTTTAAGTGAGAGGATGCTTCTTTTAGATGTGTTTTTGCAAGAGCAACAATAAATATAAGTTTTAAGCTCACTGAGCACCTAAGGTATCAGTATTTTCCCCGATTAATATACAGCATGACTCTGACAAACAGCATGTTTTAAGTTAAAGATTACCTGTTTTTTTTTTTTTTTAGCGTAAGTTCTAGGTCCAGTGAGGACTAATGTGAGCAGGGCCCGAGATCTGTATAAACCGTATTAACAAGGTATTATTTCAACTGAGTGATAAATCCACTACCAAACTAAGATCTCCAAAAGGTATCTGTTCTCTCTTCTTCTCCTCTTTCACACACTTTAGCACATCAGTTGTTCAGCTAATTCACCTAAAAACGTGCTGAGCCTGACACTCAGTGAGTATTACAGATTTGTGAGAGTGTGTTCAATTGGATAGATTTGGGAGAGCAGCAGAAACCAGAGGTCTGGTGCTAAGGAAAGAAGAATGAAGCGAAGGACCAAAGAGCCATAGTAAAGTAGACAAGAGTAACACTAATGGTGTCTAGATTGCAGTTCAGTGGAAAGCAAGGTAAAGGATCAGAAAAGAGCACTTGATCCTGCAGTACTCCGGTGATTTTAGCCATGTGAACACTCATGACATAATGACCCTACTGCCTGGCTCAGGACAGGCAAGTAGAGGACTGTTGTGGGATGGCATGATAAACTACTAAAGTAGCAACGCAGGGCTGTAAATGACTTTAGTAGATCTTGCACAGAAGAACTTGCTTGGCAACATCATATTTAAACCTGATGGAAAAACTTAAATTCCATTCTCAGCAGGAATTTCAAATGATCTCATTATTGTTACAGAAATACGGTACATTTTGTTGCGCCAATGTTTAGGATGCCCAACTTGCATCCACCACTACTGTCACTTTTACATCAATAAAACGTAATGTGCAGTGCTTTGAATAAACATTAAAATGCTAATTTTAAATGTATTTTTCTACTACATGTTTAGTTGTGGCATTGATGCCTGCAAGTACTATGTAAGCTCATGCAGGCTCTAGGTACATTTAGGTCTTCCATGTTAGTGTAGTGTGTGTGTGTGTGTGTGTGTGTGTGTGTGTGTGTGTGTGTGTGTGTGTGTGTGTGTGTGTGTGTGTGTGTGTGTGTGTGTGTGTGTTCTGTCTGTGTCCCTGTGAGTTTAATGGTCCCTGGAGGCAAGCCAGCATCCATCAGCAGACAGCAGGCATTAGTGCTCTGCCTGAGTATCGATGGACCACCGGCGCTTGACAGCAGGCCCCTCCCTGTGGTCACAGGACAGGATGGGTATATGTGCAGCTATGTGTGTGTGTATATATGTGTGCATGTGTAATAGACACAAAGTGTTTTGATACATATGTATATAGACACAGAAATAGAGAAAGATGTTAGTGTGTATTTGAGAGTATGAGTTGTTTGTTTATGACCCCTGACCTCAGGCAATGTGTCACAGTGCCTTGTGTCTATGTGTGTGTGCATGTATGTGCATGTGCATGTGCAACTGAGGGGCCGCCAGGCTGTCATCGATCTCACACACACCAGGCCAGCACTTAACACTAGGACTGTAGAGACTAATACACTCACACCCTCTATTACTGCCCCACTGGAGGCACAGCGTGCGCGTGTGTGTGTGTGTGTGTGTGTGTGTGTGTGTGTGTGTGTGTGACCTACTGCCAAACCCATGCTGCTGCTGTTCAGTGGCAGCACAATAGATTACACATATAACAGTGTAATGATATATCTCTATTAGACATTCTCCTCTTCCCTCTCCTCGCCTCTCCCCTCTTCCAGCCCATCCATGTTTTACATTGCAGTCCATATATGGAGGACGGGGTTACAGTTATGACTGGACTTTTTTTGTCGTCATTTTTTGTTTTTATTTTTGGGAATTAAAAAAAAAAAAAAAAAAGGGATTGAATTTATAAATGTTATCTACTGAATATTATATATAATATTTCTATATTTTCCATGGTTATAAAGGTGATAAATATGGTGTCAGTATTCAAGAGGATTTAAATTTTTTTCTAGCTTTATCAAAACACCACTAATTCAGTGAGTTAAAAGGCAACTTGACTATTTTTCAACATCTGTCTATGGCTTTAGTTTAGTCTGTAAATGTACATTAATAATTTTAAACTTTCCTCTGACTTCCTTCTAAGATATTTCTCTGCTTTTAGCTGACTCCTCCAGATGACCTGAAGGAGTGTTCCATCATTAGGAGTTAATATGTCATCATCTGTGGGATAATTATAAACTCCATAGTGTGAGCAACTAGAAAACATAATCTGAACTGAAGATTTCTTTTCAAGTGATGTCATCTGGAGGCACTTGCAGCTAGAAGTAGTGAGATATTTTTTGGACCAAAATGACTGAGGCATTGTAAACAATTAAGGAATTTTACAGATCCCAAAGATCTGTAAAGTTTCAGGGGTTGGCAATGCTCATGGCTGTAATGGTAGCTAGTAGGGCTGTGCCATATGACCATATTTATCACATGAAAATACACATAAAAACATCTATTGTTTAATCTGTAGCAGAGCAGGGGGCAGTGCCCAACATTATAAAAGGGCATCAGGCCCATTCCAGGCCCTTGCTGAACATGCATTTGTGAAGTTTATTTGAACACATTCAACTAACATTGTGGGGATTTTGATTAATGCAGAGATGGGACCCAACACTCCCAAGGACTTCTCATTATGCAGCAAACAGCAACAGCAGTAGTTGCTGTTTTATATTTGGGTTTACCTAAATATAGACATAGATGTTAATTTCTGACATAACTGACACTCCAAATCAATGCAGGCTATGTGACGCACAATTTTTCATTCGCCTAGGTGTACACATAGTTTAAAGCAAGCATTACTGTAAGTAAGCTGGAAAGAAAAAATATACATCTGACCCCTACCAACTTTGTTTACATGTTTTGTTTTTTTTTGTGCTTTCAGCTCATCCCGTGAGTTCAGGGTCGCCACAGCGGCTCATTGTCCGTAAGTTGATTTGGCACAGTTTTTACGCCGGATGCCCTTCCTGACGCAACCCTCCCCAATTTCTACCGGGCTTGGACCAGCACTGAACAGCTGGGGATGGGAAAGGGCTGTTGGGGGTTCAGTGTCTTGCTTAGAGACACTTCAACATATAGCTGGGACCGGGGAATGAACCACTGACCCTGTGGTCCATATTTAAAGCAAAGGTTTTATTGTACATTACCGTGGTGAAGTAATTATTCAGTTTACCGACATTTTCAGCTTGTTGTTATTGTTTACATAATTGTAAATTGAGTACTTTTGCTATAGGTGTTTATTTGTGGTTCTGGAGTACAGCTCATAGGCTTGGAAAAGATTCAGGGGTTTCCCTATCAAACTCCTGAGTGTCACTGGGGTTAAAGGTCCTTTCTCTAAACAGTCTAGTCAAGTGAACAAGGCTCATATGCAGCACAAAGAGCTGACTCTCTGTGAGGGCCATCACTCTGTACGCATGGATGGAAACAGTCCACCAAGCATGCTGTCAAGATACACACACACACACACACACACACACACACACACATTAATGTGTTATGCTGGACAATATTCTGCCCACCACTGATGTGTGAGTAAAACAATGTCTATGCCACTGGGTTCAAGAAGCAGTTACCCACCTGTCTTACACACACACACACACACACACTCAAATTCTTGCATTGCCCTGCTTTTCATTCTTTCCAGTAATAGCTTGTCAAAGCAGCCAGCAAACTGAAGCTAAATAATGCCTTATACACAATCGGGCATTATCCGCTAGGCTAGCTAGCCTCTCACCAAAGCTGCCCAGGGGCTAATGTCCAAATGAGATGGTTCATTTCAGCTCTCTCTGTCTCTCTCTCTCTTCCACTTTCACTTTTCTATGTTTATCTCCATGACCTTGTCCTTTCCCCTATGGAGGTAAGGGACAGGAGGCAGGGGTGGTAAGGGGGAGAAGAGGGTGAGGAGGAAGAAGATAAGGGGTGATGGCCATGGCTGCTGGCGTTTCTGTGTGTGTTTGAGAGGGGCATTAAAGGATAAACAGAGTGAGAGAGAGACATACAAGGAGAGACAGGAAGCTTTAGGCCAAAGACCACAGACCAAGCATCCTCTTAAGTGATCTGATTGCCTTGCTTGAGAACTACAGTGACCACGCTCAGAATGGTTACTAATAATATGTCTCCATTTAGACTGACCCTGCAAACATTTGAAAAGACACATCGGGGCAAACACATACACTTACGCTTACAAAAGAGATCACTCTCTGGTCTCATAATGACAGCTAATGAAAACTAAACATAGAAGTACACAAAGAATCAAAGACAGCCCATACCGACTCTGCCCATGTCCTTCAGCAGACAAGCAAAAGTGAATGACACTTATTTTAAATTGATCAGCAAAACAATGTGGTGGTGTGTGTATGTATGCGAGCATAGCCTGGATGAGAATATGCTTAAATGACGATCATTGATTAGCTTTAGCCCTGAAGCCCACTTAGAGCACGCCATGTGTTAGCACTCACACAGAGGTACACACACAATCATCATAAGTGGATGGTGGACTGGTACTGATAGAAAAGTGGAAAGAGAGCGTTGAAAGCCTAAGTCGAAGGGAAAAACTAATGGACACAAGCAAGGAGGAGGGAACAGCGAGTGGATGAAACAGAAGAGGTAAAGAAAAGATCAACTATGCCAATTTATTTCAAACTTTTTGACATATATCATGTAGTTGGCCTACCAAGTTTTACAACATATGTAAGTAAAACATTCAGCCCCAAATATTGCTTCATTGTGCCGTGGAATAGATTCTAAAAGTTTCTGTAACTCAACACCATTCTTTTAGTTATTCCTCAATAATAATAATCATAATAATAATAATAATAATAATAATAATAATAGTGGTAGAAAGCACTGAAACACAAATCTAAAATCAAATATTAAACTGTAAAGGCCATGTGATTCATTTAACTTTCATACTTGCACTTAAATACTTATTTAGTAACCCCTGATGCCCTATGGGAGCATATGAAATGTGTGTGTCCTGTAGATGTCTGTGTATGTCTAAAGAAATTGTTTAATTCAGTTTTAATCTATTAAAAAATTGGTTTCATTTTCAGTTGTAATTGTTATAGGTGGCCGGTAAGGTTGACAAACAAAACATAGCCAAGAATTTAATGGCATTGGGGAACTTTGAGGAGAAACATGATACAACTGCACATTCAACATACAGCCATGTGTCAACCAAATAAAGAGGAGAATAGACTTTAAAAACAACATCTTCCCTGTTCTAACAGCCACTGAACCAGTTCTTGTTTACCTCTAATATCTTAAATGTCTCATTAAATCAATGTGGATGAGCCTGTTTTGTTTTGGCAGAGTCCCAGAAGTTGACTTCACCGGGCATAATTTTCTTGTCGTTTCACAGTAACTCTCATTCCAGTGATGTGGTGCCTGTTACACCCTCCTGATGATTACTACACCACACTGAAAAGATTAATTTTACAAATGCTTGATAAACAAGGGCATACACCAAGTCAAATTTCTCCTCTAGGCATTTTTGTCCAAATCTTTTAAAATGTCAATTCTATTTAGTTTAGTTAGTATTGAAACACTGCATATTTGTATCAGTTTTATTGTAATCTAGCAAATGTATTTTTAATTGTAAATTCAGTACATACAGTTTTCTGTAATAATAAGGTGGCGGGACGTTTAGAAGAATGACATGCCAAACTGGCAAGGCTTGGTATAGAAACGCTCATAGACCCATGTGTGCGCGCGCGCGCACGCACACACACACACACACACACACACACACACACACACACACACACACACACACACACACACACACACACACACACACACACACACACACACACACACACACACACACACACACACACACACACACACACACACACACACACACACACACACACACTGGCAGAGCCATACAAAGACTTAGAGCACCCCCAGCTGGGGGACAACACAACAAAGAGACAGCACTGTACAAATGCACGTGTACAAAAACAAGTTGTGAATTCACATAAAGATATATACACAGTACCCATTATAAAGCATGCTATTCATGTATCCTTTATCCATTTGTTTCTCTGCGGCTCTGTATTTAGACACTTCACACCCCTTACGTGTGTGTTATGTAGCTTATAGTGTTTGTGTAGTGTAGTTATAGCTGAGCAAATGTTTTCCCACACACAGTCCAAACAAAGGCCAGGTAACACTCACATAAGCACACACAGACACACACAAACACAAACACACACCATGAAAGAGGTGCAATTAGAGCATCCCACTCCAATTAACCAGCTCTCTAAACAAATCCACATTAGGCCCTCCATTGTGGCTGAGCTCAAAAACAGCCACTTGGGAAAGCAGCATAAAAGCTCCAACTGTATTTCTTCACTAGGACACATCCGCGCATGTGCATGTTTGTATGTGTGCGTATGCATGACTGTGTGTATGCAGACTGGCAGTGGTTACCCATGGCACAGAATCTAGGCGGTTATGATTGCGATGGTGATGGGAAGATTGTGCAATCACTGGTGGGTGGAGAGAATGAGAGGAAGGCAGAGAGGGAGGGAAGAAGCATCGCATAGAAGGTGGAAATCAATGAATTGGGGAGGGAAGCTGTTACCAGCTAAGGAAGAGAAAATTAGAACCTGTAGCAATGACACTGTAAAAAACAACTCCCACTGGAGCTGCACAGGAGTGAGAAATCTTTGTACCAATTTTCCCGATAATTTGCATGTTTCCACCAGGTACTTACAGGTCCTAAATATGTAGTTTATTTGCCACTGGTGAAAGAGAAGTAGTGATAAATGTTGATTATCACTGCTCCTGATGCTTGGCAGAATTACTACTGTAGGGATCATGGGCATTTTTGACAATAACATAACAGGCACAAATCACAGTTTTTTAAGGTTTCACATTGATTTTCCTAATTATCAAGAAAGACAACAATTGCTTTCACTTTGAAGTAACTTGTTTTGATTAAGCGTGTACTACTATGTATCATGGGCCTAGTAAATGGTAAAAAGTGCCATCACAATTTCTCAAGTCATCTCTATACATACAACACTTCAAAAAACAAAGGTATAGACGTACTATAACGAGGTGGCAAGTTGGCGTAATGGTTAGTGGTTACACCGCTGCATCACAGCTACAAGGCTGGCAAGTGGTTCAGGGTGTATGACAGCTGATTGGCTTCAGCTCCAGAACCCCCACAGATCAACAGCGACCTACTCTAGTCTTCAAGAGCAGTACCCCTGCTTGTTTATCAGCGATCGCTGCAAAACCCTTCTAGATTCTGATTGAAAGAACACACCTGATCCAGGTAATCAGCAGTGGGTAGCTGGAAATCAACCTGAGCTGCGGCTCTCGAAAATCGGAGCTGGCCACCCCTTGTATGTGTACTGTATGTCTGTTACAGTATGGGTGGAAGCATAGTTAACATAACAGAGAAAACAACAAATCCTCACATTTAAGAACATACTTGAGAACCCTCTTTGCTTGAAATTTACCTTAAAAAAACCGTTTAATAGTAATGAAATTATCTAACTTCTCAAGAATTAATCCCCCATTCATTTCAGACCTCATCCAGAGTCAGACAACTTTTTTTCCCCTTTTTAAAATGGTGAGCAGTGAGCTTATACAAGCTTATGTTAATTCATGGCCGTCCATGCATCTAGCCTGCTTTAGAAACGGTAGAAAAATACGCTTTTTGAGAAATATTTTATGTTTTGTACTTCATAGGCCAGGATTGTTATTTGACAAATGTTTTTATCCAGATCTATAACATTTATATTTCTTACAGGTAAACATCTCCGGAAGTGTGCACAACAACACATGCAGTAGCTCTAGCAATCAAATCACTGTGCTCACATTTGTCAAGAAAGAGAGTGCAATGACTGTTAAGAGGCTTTACCTGCATCATTTAATAGTACAATAAGTCAAAGATGAATAAAAAACAAAGTCAAAAGACAGGGGTGTAGGAAAAAGGAGAGACAGAGAGCGGGTGGAAATTGATGTAGGCTGCTGAAAATTTATGTCCATCTGTGATCCCACACTTAACCCTCCCTCTCTGACACATACACTGCGCGCACACACACACACACACGATGAAAAGCCCAGTGGGGCAGCATGGAGAGTTTGGGGGGGTCCGTCTAGCAACCTGGTTGCACACCAATCTTCCTGTAATCCCTTGTGCCCAACTGAGACACACCTACACACACTTACATGTTAAGTGCACACACATATTGCACATGGTGTGTATGTGTGCATATAAGCCTTCAAAAATAAGTGTAGTTTAACATCAGAACCTAGTGGCATATCAGGATTGTACTCCTGTATCTTTAAATATAAGTGGAAAAGACCTAATCCTGGAAAGGATGTCACTGCCTCTTCCTTGCTACCATGATTGTTAAAGAAAGTTAAATATTTTAAGGACTGCCATGAGGTGGGGCAAACAAGCTACAGAATACACAGAAGATTTTTGTTTATTTGAAAAATAAACCATTATTGTAAAATTGTAAGTATCTATCAGTTTTTTATTTTTATATTGTGCTTTTTTTGTCATTTCACTGCACACATGAGGTCCTCACCTGGTGAGGTGTTGGATTGTTGGTCAAAAGAAGAAAAGCAATTTCAAAAATATCACTATTTAGACATTTTATATTGCAAAATGTTGTAGTCACTCCTGATGTGAAGTGCCCCTGTCACACTGCTGATTTTTTAGTTAAGCTTTTTAGCTAGAACCTATGATTAAACAATATTTTTTCATTTGAAATACACATTATGTGGGCCATCCCTACTCTTGATCACTTCTCCTTTTTTATCTATGGCAGATTATTTACTCAATGGAGTTTTGGGCTTGGGGTTAAATCAATGCCCACCACAACCAAAAATAGTAGCCATATTGCCCTTATGAGCTGTAGTATGATATAAGTTTATGCCAAATATCAATATATAAGGAAATGTATTTTCGTCCCGGCAAGTTCCATTTCCAAAACTCAGTTCACTGCATGAAAGACTGTCTGTCTGTCTCTGTCTGTCTCTGTGTGTGTGATCGTGTGAGAGAGAGTGAGAGTGAGAGAGAATTTCAGCCTCAGTGGGCAAACATAAAGGTCTGTGGCGCCATTGCCTGCTGTGGACAGATAGAGAAAAAAAAAGTGTAAGATCAGTGTGTTTATGCATGTGTGTATATGTGTGTGTACGTTGGTTAAGTATTAGTAAAGATGAAACAAACATAAAATGCATAAAAGGCCATATAACTTCATTAGCTTCGTAGCTCAGTTGGTACTGCAGTCGTCCATAAACCACAGGATCACTGGTTCAACTTCTGCTTCCAGCTACCTACATGTTGAAGTGTCCAAGGGGAAAGACACTGTTTCAAGCTCCCAGTTCAAATTTCAACTGTAACACCACCTGAAGTCAGAGGTCTGACTCAGAAATCTGGACAAACCTGAAGAGCCCTGACCTCAAAATCCAATATTGCTGTTTTGTTCGTCAGCAGAGTCAAAGCTGCTGCAATACAAATATATGAACACTTCTGTCTTATTTGTGTCTCATTAGAAACATGCTGAGGTCCATATGGTGCATCTGTAAAGACTGGACCACCATGAATTCCATTGAGCCTACTTGTTATTTCGTGAATAAAACTGATTCTGATAACTTTTAAACCATGGGAAGGTGTATACTTTTCTTTTTTCATTTTAGTTTTCCTAACTTCCTCAAAAGGCAAATGTCAAAGATAGACGACATCTCTTCCATAATGTTAGTAAAGTAATGCCACTACTTCTGCCTGGAGGCCCAGACAAAAGCTACAGCTAGTTAGTGATCAGAGCAGACTCAGGGGGATGCTGGAAAATCAGTTAACTTCCCCTCAGAGTCCTACACTAGCCCACATTAGCATTTAGCACGCACATTAGCGTCAACACCTTCTTTAGCATTAGCACAGCCAACTGACAGTTAAAGGCCCCTGTGGGGCTAATTTGAGTGTCTCCAGACAGAGAGAGACTGACAGAGTGAACAAGTGACTCTAGCAGTTTGTGCATTAAAGCTGTACAGTGAGTCACTAAGCAAGTTAATGGCTCTGCAGCTAAATAGCAAACACATTAGCCATTTCTGCAAAGACATGTTGACAAGTTGAAGGCTGACAGGCAGCTGTTTCCCCGACTCTGTTGGTGCTTTTTTGATAAAGTAGTTTCAAGAAGTGAGGATTACTTTGGGCTAGGACCAAATAATTGTTCATCGTGATAATTTTCAGCCTAGCAACCAAACCAAAGAGCGGATTCCTAGAAATAAATGTTCTTGATCTTAAAAAGTTTCCTTAGCAAGTTTAAGTTGTCAAATGTCATTTCTCTATTCTTTCAAAATAAGGAAATACAAGAACATAGTTAGATCCCAGAAGATTATAATTTGTGATGTAAATATGAAAGACATTGTGGATTTGAAACCTACATCTTAATTATTCCTTGAAGCTTCACATAATGAAAAGCCACAAACCAATGCAAAGCAAGGAACAAAACACATAGTGTTTGGAGTGGAGCCAAAGCCTATTCCCATATGGGCCACGTAGCCATTTACCATAGCTGTTTGACTCCCTGGCCAACACACTAATCACATTAATCATCTATTTGTTTTAAAACATCATCAGGGACACTCGCACACAGACTTACAGACACATAAACAAACACGCTCTCACACTTGAGCACTTGTTCCTCTGGAAGTACACAGTGGTGCACTTGATGAGTGCAAGAGGGAGGAGAGGCAAATTAACTACCCTGCACTAATCACTTAGCCCTCTAATGGAAGCACACTCAGCACATTTCTGTTTGTGCACACACATTTGTGGTGCACACACATACTAATGCAGAGTATATATGGACAGTTACTGTAAACATAATAAATCCCTCAAAAATTATCAACTGGGCAAAGTGGATAATTTTTACACTGGGATTTAACACTTAATTTAACACTGGGAATCTGCTTTAAAAAAACGAAACAAAAAAAAACAAAACAGCATTTTATAATGTGCGTATGTCACTTTGTTTCAGAAACTTATTGTCTTGTGTGGTATTGTCCTGTTATACTAAACATTACATTGTCCATGGTATGACGCATCTCCTAGCTGAAACATGTTAATTGAATAACTTTGTAAAGTTTTTTTTTTAAGAGAAAACAAATGATTACCACAAGAATTGCATACTAATACAGCCTAACCACTTGTACTACACATTTGGAGCACATCTATGTCCAGGCCCCTTAGCTTCAAACTTTAAGTTTTTACGTTTCTGTACATTTTTATTAACTTTTTTTAAGCATATAAGCTTTAACGCTAATAGGATTAAGTACAATAGCTAAGTCCTATGTTAATCACAATTCAGTGATATTATATACCCTCTCACATTGTTTGTGTGTGTGTGTGTGTGTATGTGTGTGTGTGTGTGTCTGTTACTTAGTTGTAGGGTCAGTGTAGGCTGAGCTTAGGCACCATAGGGGACACTGCCAGGAGGGGCATATAAGGGCTGGGTGACTTAAATGGAGAAAAATCCAATAATTGTATCCGTCCAGGGGGAGACCGAGCTTTTAGGGAGGGGAGCAACCTGTTATTACTCTTTCCTTTTTCTTTCGCTCTTTCCCCTCATCCCCTAATTCTACGGTGAGGGGGTAACCCAAGAAAGGAAAGGAAAGGGGTAGAGAGACATTAGGTTTACTGGCTGAGCTTGTGGTTAAAGTATGTCCTTGTAATTAGCTGAGTATTAGCAGTGGTGACAATGCAGGAGCAGTGGGCAGGGAAGCACCCTTTAACGCTCTACTCATTTCCTGAACTTAATCCTTACCGCTTACTGGTAATAGTGCATATGCATCTTGACACACACACACACACACACACACACACACACACACACACACACACACACACACACACACACACACACACACACACACACACACACACACACACACACACACACACACACACACACACACACACACACACACACACACACACACACACACACACACACACACAATCAACTACTGGGTAAAATGGAAGAGAACAACTCCCAACAGCTCACCTTCAATCCCTATTGTGCTCAAAGTCATAATGGAGGTTTACTGCAGGGATATTTCAACTGTGTCTGCGTGTGTGTACTTGCTTGGCCATCTTTGTGAGGTTTCAGTTTTATAGTTTTATACCTTGCAAGTAACAAATAAGGAACATAGGGGAAAATGAGGACATCTTAAACGATCCACAGTTTCAGACCCACATTATAAGAGAGTTTAATAATTCAGACATGCCTTTAAGGTTAAGGTTGGAATAATTCTACAGTTGTGATTAGGGCCATGTCAATGAGTGTGCTCCAAATGTTTGTGTGTGTTTGCATGAGCACACAAACATTTAAATCTGCATCTCTATATTAGCATCAAGTAGTGTGGTGACTGTTTACTTCTCAAATGTCAAGAAGACTCCAACACCCAACAGTACTTCAGGCAAGGTCCTGGTTGTTGCTTCCTCAAGTGAACAGATGGAGGAGACAGGGCTACAGAAGTGAAAATCAATTATTTTCAATTAAGTCAACCAGCAACTCTTTCAATGTGCCCTCAAGCCTCTCAAGTCTTGCTTATACTACCTTCAGCCCCCACTCCCACACCACAAAGTGACACACACAGAGACACACACACACTATATTCACACTTTAAAAGCCACATCCACTTACTGTGTGACTGTCTTTTTGTGTTTACTGGTTAAATTATAGACTTGGAAACAATTACTATGGTGATGCCTAAAATGGGCTTGAACAGCATCTAAGGACCATTTCAACTGCCATTTTTATCCAACATTAAATGACACAGAAAAGTAGCAAATATTATACAAAATGGCATTACATTTTTCATAGTATGATTTATCTCCTATCTAAAACATATTAATCAAATAACTTTCCCGATATCTATCATACATATTTCCTCCACATTTGCTTAAAAAAAATACAATTACTGTACTGTATTCCATTAAAAAATATAAACAGGACAAAATCTTCAACACATAAACACACACACACAAAGTCATAAGCCTGACAATATACAAATTGGGATCTATTTACTCTTTACCACAACGGTGTAAGTCTGTGACTGCAACTTAAACAATCCATCCAATGTTTCTTGAAGCATGTACACTAGGTGTTGCAAAACACCCACTGTACAGTATAAAGATTAGATTAATCTACGGTATTAAGATTGGATTAACCTATACAGTTTTACTTTACTACTTTAAAAAGTTAAACTAGTAATACGTTTATTTTAACAATGTATTAATTTTTCCTCATGACAAAAGTATGAATTTAGTGACAATAGAACATGTTTCAAAATGTCACACAGCCATTTTGAAAAATAA
The DNA here is from genome assembly GCF_033026475.1 of Channa argus. Taxonomy (NCBI): domain Eukaryota; kingdom Metazoa; phylum Chordata; class Actinopteri; order Anabantiformes; family Channidae; genus Channa; species Channa argus. The sequence goes on from NC_090197.1 coordinate 34,851,487, forward strand.
AGTCTCTTGACAATCAAATCATGTGCATTTCAAGAAACTATGTATGTATTATTATTGTCACAATGTATGATGATAACATAGTGAAAGTTGATTTTCAAAAACATTGCTTTCAAACAAGCAATTAATATCAGGAATATAAGAGAATACAAATGTGAGTTTGGACAAATTCTATTGGAGGCTGAGGGACCATGTGTCATATCCTTGTTTCACATTGATTTTTGTTCCATTAGTATAAATACAAAATCGCAATAGACACCTGAGCTCAGTCCAGAAAACATCAGTAGAAAACCAGTTCTATAGCGAGCATGTTATAAACAGCGCAGAGGGGGACCACAAACCTTGTCATTGACACAACAGTCTGAGTGCACGTGTGTCTGTGTGTGCCTGCCAGCTCCCAGTCTAGCACTATTGTCTAACAAGGTCTAATTAGCACTATGGCACAATGAATTAGCATAATTATGCAAACAGGGCTCTACTAAAGGCTTGGCACAAGGGGAGACTACGGGGGGCACCTATTACGGCACACACACATGCACAAATTTGCGCAAACACACACACACACATTCAGTCCCTAAGAACACTTAGACACTAGTGAAACACATTAAACACGCATAAATGACTGTGACAGATCCAGTGGATATGGAAAACACACACACAGACACCTGTCCAACACTGCAACAAGAACAAAAGGCTCTGATGCGCAGTCATGATTATTTGATAAACTTGTATGTTTCTAGTTCAAAAACTAAATATGTCATCTATACTCTTTAGAAAAACATTGTCCCATCACAAACAATACCCATATCAAAACATCTGATATACGCAGAAATGACCAGCCTGCTCTTCCCCCTCCCCTCTGCCCTCCCTCACTACACTCAAACATTCTGGGCTTATAGTATTTACCAGCAGGGGTGATAGGTGAAGTCTGTGGGAGATAATAGGGATGACTGAGAGGCTGAAAGGCTAGTAGCCATTCAGACAATGACAGCTGTAGTGAAGAAGGTTCTATTAGGCTTCATTAGGATGCTTGGCTCTTGATTTTAGACACACATACACACACACACACAAACACAGGAACAGGGAAAGCATTGCTAAATGACTCTGAGAATAACTAAGTCTGTGTCTGCCAGTTGGGGCTTCCGGACACAAAGATAATTTATTTCTGTTTGTGTGTACTGGCATGTACTGTCTACTTTGACCTTTGCCTGCAACATGAACCCAACAAGTAACTCCACAGCCCTATAAGCCCTCTTAGCAAAAGCCCTGTAATGTCAACAAGCGCTTCCTAAAACCTCTCAAACACACATACACACACACAAACACACACACACACCTCATCTGATGCATTTTTAGTCACCCAACACCAAGGGCTTGTATTGTGTCCTAAAATCCTGATCCCTAGCAGGAAACAAGTACCCCTAAAACCCTGAACAATACCTGCACAAAGGACTCTTGGAAGCCCCCAGTGGCAACTAAAGAACCAGGAAGGTCAGAAATTTAAAGGTCAGATAGTTCAAAGTGATTAACACAGGTCCAAAATAGGCCCAGTCATTCACTGGAAACATATAACGAGTTACATATGTAATTGCAATTATATGACTTCTGCATGACCACAAGGGGGAGGTAATTTTTACTTGAAGTCTTATGAAGTGCAAAGGCAGGTGAGCATCTATAAAGCGCTAAAGTCAACCATCACATGCCTGATGCACGTGTCTTCACGTATGGAAACCATTGAACCTAATCCAAAACCAATTCAAAGAAAATGTTCCCAAACCTGACAAGAATTAAACAAGCACAATCTGATTTGACATACATACATGAGGATAATTAGACATAAAATGCAGTTAAATCTAATTTGACTTCATATGAGAGAACAGAAAGGCCAATGCCATCATTTTCTAAGTAGCCACGGTCAAAAAGAGCTGAAATATAACAATAATAATAACAACAACAACAATAATGCCCTAGGAGCAAAGGGTAAATCATAGAAACTACTTCCAAAATATCAGACAAAGTGACAGAAGACCTGAGTGAAACAAAACACTATCCCAAATCATTTAGGTTGAATGTAATTTGGTTTAGTCCCGCTTGATTGCTACAAAAGCAATTATTTATAAAGTGCCAAATCACAACAAAGTCATCTCAAGGTACTTTAATTCTATAGGTATTGACCTTGGAATGTAAAACTATTTGAAAAATATCAACAAATCCCCTTAAGTAAGCACTTGGTAACAGTAGAGAGGAAAACCTCCCTTTACAGAAGAAACCTCCAACAGAACCAGGCTCAGGTGAATTTTTTTTTTTTCTTTTTACTTTTATATATTCACAACAATTTCAGTATTTGAGTGAGTGCCACATTTAACACTACAGTATTATACAGGCTTAAATCAAGGAAATAAATACTAATTATATTTGGGCAGAAGTGCCCTAACATCAAACATATTCATAACAGTGCATGAGTGTTCCCAGTGATATCTCCTCTTTCTAAAACATCTTCATTAAGACTCCATGCCTGCTCTCTGGTCATGAAATGAAACCAATGACTGCAGCTTATCGTCACCTTAAGAAACAACATATTGTTCACATACGTGCACAGTGGTGGGACAAATACAATAGCTCGCAGAGCGGTGTCATGCTGAGAGGGGGTAGCTATTTTAAGCTGAGTCCACACATTTTGGAGGCAGTGGGCTAATCCGGCCAGGCTTTTTAGCCTGCTATTCAGGAGGACAAGGACCCCTAGGATTTGGGCTTGTCCACACCTCAGGGGTGGCGGATTATCAAGATAGAAGGGAAGGTGGAGAGGGTGTGTTGGCGGGTGAAGTGAATGTGTGTTTATTAGCAAGACTGTGGAGATTTTTGCATAGGTGTGGCAGTAAATCTTGGTGAGCTGTACACACAAGTACATGTGTGTTTCTGTATTTAGAGAGGGTTCACCCCACCCCCAAAAATATACCCCTGAGCACTGTCAGGGTCACCTCTGGGTCTTTCATAGTCTCCTCTCAACCAATTCTAATTGATCTCACGCATTACTAGTCCCAAACATGGGATGGAGAACAGGAGGGAGATGGCTGGCTCATTGTCTGAAGATCGAGGTCCCCTTGCTTGTGGCTCTCCACTTACACACACACACACACACACACACACACATGCCCACCCACCATCTCCCCCTCCTCCCCCTTTTCTCTTCTCTCCTTCTCTATGCTCTCATCTCCGGCTGTGCTAATCCACCAGCCAAGTCAGGAACTCAGTTACCCATCTGGCCAAGCATGACTCCAGCTGGGAGGAAAGGGGGATGTGTGGGTGGAAAAAAGAAAGAGAAGACATTGTAGGAAGGGTAGATAGATAAAGAGGGATAAGTGGGTATATTGGATAGGTCTGGTGTAAAGGATAGAAATAAGGGGAGAGATATCTTACAAGTTACTACTTTATATAGTATAAAAGGGATAGAAGGACACAAGAACAGAGGAAATTAGCAAATCATAAAGAGAAAACGCTTCTGAAGTGACACAAGACAAAAATATGATTGTTTTTTTAAACTCTCCAAAGAAAAACTATTGATCCTATTGTCTCCTTGTAGAGAACAGGGATTATCCATTTTAGCATGTTGTAATTAGAGCTGCCACTGAGCTCTGTCATGATTTATAGAATCTGATCCAAGTGTGCAGTGAAGTAGCCCCTAGCCATGGCCTTCACGTCTGACTCCTGTGGAGCCTTTGTCATAAGCCAACACATGTCTGTAAAGATGGCATGCACATAACGATGTTCATAAGTAATCATTACAGATTGCATCTAACTATGTAGTCAGAAGGGCGGGTTTGTGAAGCTAAATCTACCCTCAGTTTTATTACTGTATTATGAAATTGATTTTCGTTTCTAATGTACTTTGCCTTAATGCTGCGATTACAGCAGACAATAAAGTTTTACTGCACAGTACACAAGTTTCAGTATCCAATCCAAATATATTAGCAATGCATGAAACACACATTAAAAAACGGACTATAATTCTTTATAAACCCAAGAAAGGTGTGTGTTGCTGACAAGATATACATATTGCTCATATTAACATCAGTGTTGTCTAATTGACATAACTATTACATGATTTACATTACTATATGACATAATGCAAGTAATAGCTAAACAGAAAAAGTAAGACTGAATTCAATTTAAGCACAAGTAAACTTATGTAAGGCAAAATGCTACTTCATGCCATATCACAGGGTGCACATATGCCAACTTGAGTCATGCACTCTCTTTTCTCCCAAACCCCACATCATTGTCTACTGAAGCCATAAGAGGACTACAACCCACCTTTCTTCTAAAGGACATTTGAAGGCACTTGGTAGGAAAGAGTACATGATGAACTCCTATAGAAGCCACACAAGAGCTACTTTCATTCAAAGATTGAATCAAGCCACCTACATCAAACCATCAACCAAACACCAAACGCATGAGGCTAGTTCAAAGATGTAGTGTGCGTAAGTTTATATTTGGAGCATGTGTGGTTGTGTATAAAATTAACACCACTGTAAAAAATAATCACATGCATAAACTCACATAGAGTTAAAATGTTTTTATGTAAAAGTTCCAAAACAAAATATGTACTTACATACATTACCAGTGTTGTCAAAGCTGTTGAGCACTTCATTAACTCTAAGAGGCCCCAAGTTATCCCTGAGAAACAACAACATATAGTAAATTATTCAGCACTCTGCAGGAAAACTGTATGTTGTGCATTTTTCTTACACAGAGTGAAAAAATAAAAAGAATCTTAATTAATATTTAGCATATAACTTGGGTCCAACCGTATCCAAAAGGGAGCAGTCTTCATGTGTAATGTACTAACATATTTCAAAAGTTGACATGTCTGTTTGACTGAATGAAACTGGTACATACAGAAACACACATGTACTTCACAATTATATTGAAAATTATTTCTGCAAATTAGTACCTTAAGTTTCAAGTTTAAACATTGTTCTAATACTTTCTAGCAAACTCCATGTCCAAAGGATACATCATGTCCTCCACTGACAGTATTTCAATACACTTGTGGTGACTGCCTGAAAATTTTGCATTTTTTAGACATTAAAGCCACAAAGAACCATCAATTTCACTTAAATAATTATGTTTCAATCTGCACCTATATATTTGATGATAATGGCAACACGACAATTGGGATGTTTAATATTCCACATGCTTTAGCTGGGCCAGCATGAAACCAGATCTTCATTCGTGTCCATTCAAGTGTGTGTACCTGAGTAAGGCACTGTGCTCAGGAGAGCAGACACTTCTGTACTCCACCCACTGGTCATCTGAGGTAACGCTAGGGTCTTCTGTCACAAGCCTTCTCCTGGTAAAAAGGTCAAATGTGGCAAATCTGCGAACAGACACCTGTTTGACTTCTGGACTGTCCACCTGCTTCTGACGCAAGACCTGTGATAGTTTGGAGTATAAGTGGTTATTAATTATTTATCCAAAAAATAGAACTTAACTCACTCATGCCTTTATCGTGGTCTATAGATTTCATTACTGTGCTAGTAAGAGTATGTGCAGAATAAAAGATTGCAGGGAGCTTCAGTTGTCAGCACTGTGTATAATGCCCATTTATGGGAAAAAAGTAGAAGCCCTACTTTAAAAAACTATTGCCCTTGTGTCTAAAAGGTTCTTGTATGTGCAGAGTTAGTCTAAACTTTGTGACTAGAGAGCAATAGATTCCAACTGGTCACAAAGTTACTGTACTACTTCCTTTCCTTTTGGCCCTTCCCTTTCAGGGGTCACCACAACAAATCACCTGCCTCCATCTAACCCTATCCACTGCATCCTCTTCTCTCGCACCAACTCCCTTCATAGTTACAGTACATTTGGGAATAAAGTGTATTGTAATGAATTTGCACGCTGATGAAATTTAAGATGAAGATTTAGGTTATACTGGATGAAAAAGCAGATCAGGGTATTATTGAACTACACTCCTGAAAAACCAAATTGGGGACGAGGCAAAGATGAGGTAACAACAAACTAAACAAAAACCTATCACATATAACAAGTCTTGTCAAATTTCTTAATCCCAATGCAAACCTGCATCAATTACGTAATTCTAATGACTTCTGCATAAATTAAACATGGAGGATTTCAGAGTATTCGTCTGAAGAATGTATTGGGGCTGACACATGACATGAAGACTGGCGGCTACAATAGGTTTCTTCAGGCTTACAGTATTTCTCTACAGTTAAGAGCAGGTTAATGGAGGTCTGCGGACCAAACATGGCCCTCTCCTAAATATATTTGGCCCAAAGATTAGCTGTCAAAAACGTATGTAATCTGCCTTTAGATACAATATTAATACAAATACTTTCATAAATCAGTTTTAAGAAACTGAACACTAAAAAAAAAAAAAAAAACTAGCGAAAAATGTCAATTAATATGACTTGGGCACTGTATGGTAAACATTGATACGTATAAAACATTTGTTTGCGCAATTATAACGTTACTAAAACGAGTAGGCATTGGTGCTTGCTTCTGAGGCTAAATATACCTGTCTCAGTAGAGTCCACCTGGCTCGGGCTACATCAACAGTTCTACAGGTCTCAACCAGGGCGGTGCGGGAATTATCTGTGCAGATGTCTTCATTAATATTTGGACCAGTGGAAGACGCCGGCTGGGTCTTTTCTCCAGTACTGTTGTCCCTCTCCATTTTATCTTCGAAGTTCTCGTCGAAAAATAAATCTGTAAACAACTATACTAGCTGTAGCACCGTCACAGTTATCGGTGGCTATGTATTAAGAAAAAATATAAATAAGGCTTTTCTGTAAATTACACTAACGCAGAAACGAGCGCAGATTTGGCTCGACTGCCATCACCTGTTACACCCACAATGGATGCATGCTACTTCCGTACACTTTTGGCATTCGAGGCATAACAACGGATTGTCGAGGCAACCATGATCGATTACTAAAGTTTTGTGTCGTGGTATGATTCTCTTTAACTTAATCGGAATCTAACCTTATTTCTAATGCCAACCAGTCGTCTATCATGAGGATTAAACTGACCCTAGCTCTACCCTAACCAGTTGCTGAATCTCTGCCTACGCCAACTCTTGGTGTGAGATGCCAGATCTGAAGTGGATTATTTTAGTCTAGCAAGGCTCGCAACGTCATCAACAGCGGGCTTTGTTTCGGAAATCATGCACGTGTGCGCTATTAGCTCATAGCAGTCAACAGTTAAGTAATCGCTAACAAAATTATTGGTTAAAACAAGGAAAACGTATTTATGATCAGTCGAAAAATTGTTTTGATGGGTTACAGGAAACGTAATTACAGTCATGAAAATTGCTGACATTGCCTAGTAAGAGGCAACAGTAGCAACTTAAAACCATGTTATCATAATAATAATGTGGTAACCTGGTGGATTAAATCTTTGTGATGGCCGCTGTCTCCTCTCCGCTGTGTGCTCGTCTCTTCACACCATCTGGGTTACGGTTTTTATTCCTCGCCGTTTACAAAAACAGAACAAGGCTCTTCGTGTCTGTCCAGCGTTTTTACACGTCGGTAAGGGTGTTGGGTTGACGCTGTTTTTACTCACCTTAGGACTAGTGTGAGGTGAGGCCATTCATTATTCACAACGGTGTCTTTTCCCCGTGCTGACAAAACTGGCCTTGTAGGAGCCACAGATAAGGGCATTGCGCTGAAACGGAGCCTCTCTGGATGTGGCTCACAGCGCTGATAGGAATAAACTAACTCCTAAAGGACATAAATGTTTATATTTATGTTTTCATAGTCTAATAATCATTTACAACCACCCGATTATTCAAAATTAAAACAAAAAAATTTAAGTAATTAAAAAAACAGCAGATTGTCAGTCACCATGCTTGGTTGACTTAAAGATATGTACGAAAATTCATTCGAAATTCGAAAATTCAATTTGCCATAACTTACTTCCCTTACTAGCTGCTGTAAAATTTTACTTTCAGCTATATTGTCCAGTTATAAACCAAATGCGGTCAATAGAATCTGCCTATCCACCAAGAACCCACATGTTAAAATTTTCCATGCATGTTTCACAAATTTATTGTAGCATAATGTAAATCCCACAACTGAACATGACTTTTTTTAACATTTGATTATAATCAATAGCTCAAACACTAAATTGTTGTGTCACAACATTTACACTTTTACTTGTAAATGTGTGACTGTTTATTGTGTGCTGATGGCTTATCCCTTGCATATTTAACATTAATAACCAAATCAAATTTCAAATAACAGCCAAACTCTGAGTGTCTTACAAACTACAGTCCTCTTACTTAGCAGTTACCACAGAATACTTAAATGTGGATTAGAACATCAGTGGCTCTTATAATGTGAGCATTTTGTTGCAGTCCTATTAAGCCTTTTTAAATTTTAAAATATTTTATTTCAGGGCACTTCAACCTCCTCAGATGATCATCTTAGCTCTGGACTTGAAAGGTACAAGGACTTACAGAAGTATTTCTATAAGAGACTGAAAGCCACATACTACAGATTCTCTGACATACCTGATCGCTCAGTGGTAAGGCACGCCTTCAGCTTTAAGTTTAAACAGCTTCATTACTGTTAATTTCTAACGGGATTTTAGTCAGGCTGCTTGATAGACGATGAATTGTCACCTAACTTAATGCACAAGGATAGCAATATGGATTTATGACCAGTATTACCCATATCCTAGTGCTCAGGACACCAGCATTCATGCTTATGGAGTCAAGAACATAGATGAGGGATGAGTTTACAACAATAACAGGAATCTGGGACGTATGTGAGGTGAAATTCAAATTTTTCTTGTCACAGGTTTGTGGGCATCATCATGTGTATTTTTTTGAAGATGATGGCATCTACAGAACGGACACAAGACAGAGTAAGCAGAAAAGCTTTTTGCAAGCAAGCCAGAAATTTGATTACAGAATTTGATTACATTGCAACACCTTCATCTAATATTACCCTATTCCCACTGCATCTTTAACATTTTGTGCTTTCCTTCCTTAAGAATAGTGGCATTCCCCATTTTGTGAATGGCTCAGTTTTTTGTTTTTTTCCAATTTGTAGGTAAGCTGGAGCCAGAGCAGGTGCTAAATCTAGGACAAGTCTCTAGAGGGGATGAGAAAACAGTACTTGAGAATGAAGAGAGGAAGCAAAGGGTTCAGTGGACCATTCAGAGAATACGGCTGTCCCCACAAGAGAAGCACCTTGCTGCAGCACTAAAGTCAATTCACAAAGAAGAACAGAGGTGAATAATACAGAATACAGAGTTTAATATACAAAATGGTTGTTATCGAGCATGACAATTATTTTTTCTTGTCATTGTTAAAGTTACCTAATTTATTAATGAAAGATAATGCTGTGGCAATCCAGGTGTGTGGTTTTGAGGCTTGGAAGAAGAAATTCCCCTTCTTTGGAACTTCCACACATCATAGTCATGGTGGACAGTATCTTCAGTTTTGGTATGTTTCAAAAAGTTTGAAAATGTGAAAAAAATGTCTTGCAGCAGCAACAGAGTTAGTCAAAAATGACCAAAATGTTTTGTATGTCTGTCTGATTCGGTAAAGAGTGGGCCACAGATAATGTCCTGTTTTACACAACTTTGGAGAATCTACGTTGCAGAAAAGTGTTTCGTCTGGACCTGACCTCCCACACAAGCAGGATAACCTCCGTGTACGAGGAAACACGTCCTGAGTAAGTGCGAGTAATGTGTAACAAACGCTGTCTCTGCTTTCACACCAGCTCTAACTGAGGCACCATATTTTTCAAGTGTGTTTGTGGAGGTTGCTCTTTCCAGAGACCGACAGATCCTGAGCATCAACTGCAACAGCAGGACCAGTTCAGAGGTTCTGCTAATTGATACTACAACATCCCAATTAAAGCCTTTCTTGGTTCAGTCACGCCAGCCAGACCTCCTATACCATGTGGAGCACTGGAAAAGGTGTCTGATCATCCTGGCTAACACGGGGCCTGGGCAGGAATATGAGGTAGAGTTTGCACAATAGATAACTTAAACACAAAACAATTTTTGGGTCCATACATTTGACATAACAAAATATGAAATAAGAATTCAGTTATCACAAGATGTCTGTTCCACATCTTCCTGGTCTTCCAGGTTGGTTATTTAATTTAGTTGCATATACTTTTTCCAATTTCCCTCTGCCTTAAAATGATCTCAGAAAACCAAAAAACTCCTTTTTAACACCTTTTTAAAAAGTCACACTTATGACTGGAATTAGTTGGTCTGCATAGTTTTAGAATTGGAAGAAGAAAAACATGGATTATTTTCATATGTATTTTTTATTCTTACAGCTGAAAAGATGCATTTTTCTGTATGCTCACTAGGTTGTACAGGCCCCCCTCTCAGAGCCAAACATGGTCTCCTGGGTCCCATTGTTTGCACCCAGCCCTGGTACTTCAATCAAAGACATGGATGTGGTCGGAGATCAATGCGTGTTGGTTGCAAGAACACCAGCCAATGAACTTATCCTTATTATAGTCCCACTGACCCATACCAAGGAAGCGTACATTCTAAATGTCAGTGTGTCAGTTTATAACTTTTTCTTTTCTTTTTATCTCTTACTGTACTTATTTAATTGCTTGCTCTGGGTTTTGCCTTGTATATTTATCTCTGACACTTTTATATTTCTACACCCATCCCCAAAGTTTCCTTCTTGGGCTTCTGCCATCAACACCAACAGACCGGGCCTGGCCGACCAACACAGTGTGTTGAAGTTCCTGATCTCATCTCCTGTCCACCCACCAGTGCCCTACCATCTATACACTGAAGACAGGCTTCTTTTCCCAGTCACTGAAGATGGGTCTTTCCTAGAGAACCAGGGAAATTATAACACCACACGCTTAGAGGCCTGCAGCAAAGTGAGAACACTTGACATATAAGACACATGCAGACACACCTACACAGTATCAGAAGACAAGTAAGCATTTTGTATCAGGATTCAAGTGTCCACTGATAAAGATCTTTTTGGCAACACGACACCAGAGACAGAAGCTAAACAGTACACACTATGTCATGCAACCTCATACACCTGTATGCAAACGCGTAGTGCAAAGAGTAGCAAGGAATGATATTTGAAATACAAATTTTTTCTTTCAACATTCTTGCAACTCTTTTTAACATCTACTTCTTAAAAATGTCCAGATCAGTCTCTCTGCTTCTCACCTGTAGGATGGTACTCTGGTGCCGATGACACTGCTTCATGTGAAACCCGTAGAGAGTTTGAGACAGGTGCCACTGTTGGTCCATGTTTACGGCGCTTACGGCAGAGAAGTTAACATGGAATTCTGCCCAGAGAAAAGGTTTCTCTTGGAGCAGGGCTGGGCTCTGGCTTACTGCCACGTCAGGTAATATATCAGCACCTGCATACAAACAAATTTGATTGCTGATGAGAGAAAACCACATGTAAGTAATAACTTTCCATACATTAAATGTGTAATAATAGGAAAAAGTTGAAAAATATTTGTAGAGCTAATTAATTTTTGAATTCAAACCTTTTGTTTTTGACTCTTAAACTGGATCTCTGTGCTTTACCTTTGCACCTGCCAGAGGCGGAGGCGAGCGGGGTCTTTACTGGCAAAGACAAGCTCAGGTGGCGGGAAAGCCAAAAACAGTGGAGGACCTTCAAGCCTGTATCCAGCACCTTTTCTCATTAGGAGTGTCCTCTCCTTCACTTACTGCCCTTACAGCCTGCAGTGCTGGGGCCGTGGCCGTGGGAGCGCTGTGCCAAAGACATCCACACATGATTAGAGCTGTTACACTGCAGGTAAGATATTCACAGGTGAAGTATGTGCTTGCGTGATTTTTTTTTGTGTGGATAGCATGTCCAAAGAGCAGGAATATTAGGGTCTCTGTGTCTTCAAGGGTATTTTAACCTAGAACCTGTTTTCTTATTTGTAATGGTTTAAAAAAACTGAAGGAAAGTCTCCGTGATAATTATATCACAGTACTTCACCCCATGCTAATTCATCATTTTTTCTCTGTTCAGGCTCCTTTCCTGGATGTCTTAGGAACTATGGAGGATCCCAATCTGCCTTTAACTTTGGAGGATAGAGAAGAATGGGGGGACCCTGTTGGGAACCCAGAACACAGACTTGCCATCGCATCCTACTGTCCCCTTCACAACATTACTCCTCAGGTATGAAAGTGTCTCTTAAAAGGTTAATTAATGTAGCTATAATTTTTAAGCCTTGGCTTGGCAAAAACGTGTTTTCCGGTGTTGCCATTTGCAGCAAGATTTTCCTTATTTAGTAACACCATCTTCATACTTGTGTGATGCGTTTTTGAGGTATCTCTTCTATGATGAATTGGACCTTAATGCTGAATAATGGTTAATTTTATGCTGAAAACTAATTTTCAATCTCCATACCTCACGTTTTGGTTTAGAACCAGTATTTAAATAGCATTTGGTGATTTAGGCTTTTTGTGAAAATGGCCAATTTATCTACTATCTAACACAGAACCACATTCCCAAGTTTAGACCCATGTCCCACTAAAAACCTAATTCATACTGTACAATATACCAAATGCCTTAAGAATATGGATTTTGGGACACTGAGAATGATTAATAATCACTTTTGCTTGATAATGCAATAAACAGTGTGTTTATGTATGTTTGTGCTTAACTGAGATAGGACTACCCATCAATGCTGCTGACAGCCTACAGTGGCGATGCCAGGGTTCCTGTGGCAGGTGTTCTCAGATACACCGAACAGCTAAAAAAAGCCATTACTACACACTTCTCTTCTAACCCAAAGTCAGGTATGTGCACACTGTCAGTTTGTAGATGCATTTGTTTGCAGCTATGCAAGTTATTCTGCAAATATGTTTGAAAACATTGTTGTATAGATGTAGTCCATCATACATTTTTGTGTTCCACATATTTTTAAGTGTAATTTCTGAATAATCAGTGGTTTTAATAGGTCGGGGTCAAATCCCCGTAGCAGTGTCAGTGTGCATGTCTGGAGAGTAACGGACGTAGGACTGCCTGTCTGGGGAAAATGCTAAAAGCATTAGAAGTTCATCATCAAACTATAGCATAGGTCACCTTGTAGTATAGTGTGTGTGTGTGTGTGTGTGTGTGTGTCAGCTAATTGCTCTCATGTGCCTCAAGACGGGCTCTTACTCCCTCTCACTTATAATCTGCCTTCAGCACATTAGTGGTATGCCACTTTACACCCCTCTCTCGCTCTTGTTCTTGCACTGCTTCCACTCTTCTTGTTTCAGATACAAAAATTATCTCCCCCACCCCCCCCTCCCCTCTTACTTTTGCTGTTGTTCATACACACAAACACCAGGCAGCTTAAGTGTTTGTATGCGTGTGTATATGTCTCCGTAATCTGTCTCTCTGTTCTCCAGAGTGTTTGATAAAGTGCTGATGGCATAACACATGCAGGCTGATGGGCAGTCCCATTAGTATGGTAAAGAGATAGTGTATCAGAGCAAGAGATTAGAAGCCACAGACTGGGAGCTGTCAAGGTCAAGACCGCACTTGTGAAACAGCCCATACCAAAGAGACTGGGAGGGAGGATAATATGGAGGGGGTTGAGAGAAGGATCAGGAATTATCAGATGGGATCAAGAATAAATGGAAAGTAAAAACAGTCCAGAGAGAGCGAGACGGTTTGTGGCAACTGGACAATGAAAAGGGGAGCAGAGAAAGTGGGCTCACAATAAGATTATAGAAATGTCTAAAAGAAACATGTAAAGCTTAAAGATCTTCTTTTCCTCCAAACTGATCTATATCCTTGTATTTCTTCCTGTTTATTTTAGAATTTGAACAAGCACCAAACATTGTTTTGAATATTCAGCCTGGAGCAAATCACTTGGGACCAGACAGCTTTGAGTTGATGTTGGAAGAGGTAATAAAACTGTCCCACAGGACTGTATGGGTCTTCGGATAATATTTCTAAATATGTATTTCTTGTGTAAGCTTTTGATAGTCTTTTGTGCCCGATCACAGCATCCTGATTATGTTTGGGTGTACTCTTATTTCCTCAGATTTAGAACATACAGATTATTTTGAGTTGATGGGTACAGAATGAGAAATGTCTTCTGTCATTTGTCCACAACACAGGAAGCCCTCAGACTAGCATTTTTGTACACAGAGCTGGGTCTGGACCCTCCTCGGCCTCCACGCAAGAGAAGGAGATAAGGACATGCTCAGAAATCGAACAACAAAAACCCAAGTATCTGCAAGTGCATGCATGACATCTGCATTGATGAAATGGTGTAGTATTATTTCCAAATGCCAGTGGAAGAGAAGACAATATCAACAATGAAAAAAACTTTCTTTTATGACTTTTATTTATATTTATAAATCCCTTACAGAGGAAACACCAAACCCTGATTATTGGATTGCTACTTTGAAACTGTAAAATTCAAGTTCCATTCATATTAGCATTTATAAAGTATGTCCATGGCTCCCAAATAGCAGGCCTTCTCAGAGACATAGCATTGCTTGGGGTGGTTGGGGTTAAACCGAGTGTAGGTGGAGTACTGAATCACCAAACCCTCTCCTGCTTCCGTCATGATAAGAGACTTTTGTACTACCTTGCCATTGTTGACATGGTTTGTGCTCATCAGCACCTTCAGCTGGTCTGGTAATTCATGAATGGAGGAGAGATCTGTGATGGCGGATTGTTTACCAAAATTAAGCACCATGAGGAAAGCTTTTTTAAGCCCGTCAAGCTCTCTGAGGTAAGAGAAGACATTGGTATCAGCATGGATGTAGCAGAACCACCCACGGTGAAGGGGGAGCTCCGACTTACGCAGGGTATTTAGCAAACGGTACTGAGCCAGAACCGAAAATTCCTCTTTTTTCTGGGCCTGGAAGAGAGAGTGGCATGGGAATACAGGATTTAAAAGAAGATCAACAAAAGCCAGATATTCTACCAGAACTGACGAGCAAACAATGGTCCTATACCTCCACATTGATGTTTATGTAGTCAGGGTGTACAGGCAACCAGGTGATGTTGGTTTTGTTGTTAAAGCCTGCATTTATGTCACCACTCCACTGCATAGGAGAACGCTGAGGGTCCCTACTGGCACTCTGCAATGAACGGATAGGAATCATTTTGGCTCTTACTGTAAGCTTCTGATGATAAACAGTTGTGACACACATATTTTAGTCCAGCAAAATAAAACTAACGATGTCTAAAATACAACAAGCCTGCTTTTTTCCCACTTTCACAAAAGATGCATAATTTTTTATTTTTACATTGTTATACAGAGGTAGTGACTAAGCTTTATGGCTGTTTTCCAGGCGAATTATTTTTATTATTTATTATAGAAATATCTTTTTCTGTGTGTGCACAGTACTGACTGTGTTGTATTTGCCAGCAGGGTCCTGTATCTGACTTTCTGTGACATTAATGTTCTCCATGCCAATCTCCTCGCCGTAGTAGGTGGTGGGCGTTCCTGGAAGAGTGAGCAGCAGCATGTTGATGACACGCGTATATGTATGACCAGCACTGGATGCAATTCGAGGTTTGTCATGATTCCCAACCTGATGACAATGGCAGAAGCAGAAAGTGGGGAGGTGAATTAGATAAGTTGGAAGAAGGCAGGATGCAGAGGTGGGTAGACGAGACAGTGTGGCCTTAAACTGTCACCGAGAACTTAATGACACTACAACAGTCATGGAGAACTGTATAGTTTCTTTCATTTCAGGTCTTTTGTTGGTGACTTCCAATGGGCAGGTCAGCATTGCTCATGTAGAAAAAAGTGCTAAGGCAAAGAAAATTAGAACCCATAATGTCTGTATCCCAGACAAAAAACGATTACACAACTTTAAAATTTTTTAAAATTAGTTTGTTTTTTGTTTTTTTGTTTTGTTTTTTTTTTACAGCGTTGAATCATGGTTGATTTACATTATTTTGGCATTGCTGACAAAGACAAAAAAAAAATTAAAGTGAAACCAAGTGGGTGAATACTTTTATATAGTTACCCCAGTTACCTTTCGGTGTTACTTACTCATGCAGTCTACCTTATCACAGAGCATTGTTTTTCATATAAATCAACACGAGACACAGGTCAGTGTTAGGTTTTTCATTTCTGCAAAACTACCACTAGCTTTCAATATTGAGCAATTTACACAATATGTCATATAGCAAATTAATATGTAACACTGAGTGTGTGAACTCACCACCCAGTTAGGCCATTTTCCTTCAGGCATGTTGGCCATCCAGAGGTCGACCAGATGTTTGGCCCACACGCCGCTAGTGTTCTGAGGCAGGTCCAAGAGGTAAAAGTTGAAGGGGAAGTCACTTTCTTTAACCAATCGGGTGCCATAATACATCATAGTCTTGTCCACCTCATGGTAATCGTATGACTCTGTCACCATGAACCTGGAGTGCAGCAAGAGCTTATTTTGAGTATAAGAACATGATTCCCTGTCAGATGAGTTGCAAACAATAGCAGTTTGTACTTATTGATTATTTGTAATATTTTTATATAACCTTGTTTTTAGTTAACATTATTATTAACATGTTCTTAGACAGTTTTATTTCTACCTGACACTGCTTCGTCACATAAAAACACATTTTGCATGTAAATGTTAGATAAGATTGATACATAAGAATGCATAACATGCAGATGAAAATGATCAAAAACATAAGTAGGAGTGAACTATGTAGGTAGGTAAGTATTACTATAATAATGATTGTATTGTTGAAGCTCCCATACCTGTATCTGCCAGGCTCACGGCTGTAGACGTCCATCTCTCCCCTCCAGTCTCTCAGCAGATCGTGTAACCCAAGCTGACTGGTGGTGTAGTCATGGTAGAGGTCCCACTCTGAAGTTACAGACTCCTGCATTATTATGAATATAAATATGAGGTATTTTAGCTACCATTATAGAGTGTAGTTTCTGACATCATTAACTATAGTGGATTAAGGGGCTTAACAGAATTTTCCTCTGACTACTAGCTATTAAGAGCGCTTGGATGTAAATATATTCCTTTCTCAGGTCAAAGCACAGGTTCCAGTCAAAGGCCACGTAGTTGGAAGATGTGGAGACCAGATGCAGAGAAAATACAGACCAATTGATAAGTGATCTTTGGGTTCAGTAATCATGGAATGTTGTTGGTGTGTAAGGAATGTTTGAGGTTTCATGCTAATTTTATTGTCTCATTACTTGTTATAGTCTTCAATAAAGGGCAAAAAGGCACAATACAGCAGAAAGACAAGCTATATCTACGGGGAAAATTGACCCTAGGGTCCGACCGTGACCACAAATACCAAAGCCAAAAAAATAGGTTTATAATTTGACGGGAACCCAGTCCAGGTTCTGTTCAGGAACAGTGAGGTAATACTCATAAAAACTAGCACCTAATGTGCAAATCATTTTTGTGGGAGAAACTTAAACAGAGAGATAACACACAAACTCCCCACAGAGGGGACCACACCATGAATCATATGCACAGACCTAGTCGCTGATGCAGCAGTGGTAACCACTCAGCTGACGTGCCACTGGCACAGCACATAGTTACTATGATTTTAAAGCCACAACAACACTAAGCCACTAAAACAATGGTAAAACAGTAATTCTTTACTTATGATGGGCTGAATCATATTCAAAGCTGGGGTAGATGATGTAATGTACCAATAAAAGCATATGCCTATCTCCAATGTTTTGTTTAGTTAGCACTATAAATCTTGGTAAGTATTATTATTACTGCATAAGATTGGCAGCTGGTTGGTTTGGTTGATAAGCTTCAGAGGTAAAACTCAGTCTTAATATTGTATTGCTATTCTGCTGTGCTAAATAAGTCTCCACTAAACAAATCCACTAAAATATGCCTGTTTTTCTACTTTTTTTTATGTGAGAAATACAGTCTCTGTGAAACAAAAAACTCTTTCTCTATGAGATTAACTCAGAATTCTTTGAATTCCAAGAGCAGTATTTTCCCCAAAAGGGCACCAGTTGAACTTGGCATTTAGGTCAGAGTTAAATGATGAATGATACACCACGTACAGTACAAACTCTCCCACTCAGCTGTTGAATATATTACCCACCCTTGAAAGTACCATTTCAGCAGAGCTGCTTCTGCCCACAATGCTGCTTTTATTCCTCACATCATTAAAATCTGGACTCTGACATGTTATATAATTCAATGAAATAAAATCGGCATATAATCATTTAACTGAATGTTACAGCAGATACTGTTAACCACGCTGAGCTTTGACCTCCTCGGTTAAGAGAAACAAAAGCTGCCAGATGAAGTGATTACAACATGGCAGCAGAAAAAGCTAATGTTTGTGCAGTTTGCACAAACAAAAGCTAACTTTGAGATGCCTTATGAAATACACAGATCTTCTAAATATAGTTTATTACATTTTGGTATCATCGAGACCAGGACAAGCCCGACCTAACAATGTGTGACCATCTCTTCAAAGTAGCTAGGGACTATGGGTGCAATTCTTTTTATCCTACTTGGAATATTAAACATATTTTATTGAAAACACAATAAACAGGAAAATCCTGTTTAATCAAATGCTAAGTAAAATTGAAACACCAAAAAACTAATAAGTAAACCTTTAGAGTGTCATAAAGTGGTGAGGACTGTCCCTCAAAAACAAAAAAATCTAAATGCAAAGTAAATCTAGGAAGCATCTTTAAATATCAGTAAAAAAAATGTAATTAGAGTGGTGTTACACTTGCTCTGTCATTCACCATGGATCCTTTTTAAGCGGCAGATAAAACAGATTTTACCATGTTTGGTGGCCACGTGAGGACAAAGCTGCTAAACTACCAGCAGACAACCAGTGCCCATTAGTGATGAACAATGGCGAGTGAAGAAGCAGCACTCACTGGTGGTTTGTTTGGGTCCACTTGTGGTTCGTCCCTCAAATGTGCAGCCTCCAGGATGTGCTTCACTGCATCCATCCGGAACCCATCCACTCCCTTCCCCAGCCAGAAATGAATAATGTCCTGAAATTAATGACAAAATGACAACTACTTGAAATTACAGTGTCTCTAAAATAAGAGTGAGATTGTAGGGAACAAACATTAGCTGACTGTCTTCATACTCATCTAACAAGCCCATTTATTCCCCAACAATAAAGGACTATAGAGTATAAAGATGCATAACACACAAAGGCCGTTTTTCATCTCTGTTTTTGTACTTTGTGCTGTGTGGAGCCAATGTGGCCAATGTGTAACCAGTTTGCCATCACACATTATTGTTACAGATTACAGAGGATTGTGGACACGTGAAGAATGTGAGAAAGAACGTTGTGTAATCCTACAATCATCTCTTGGCGAACGTGTGGGTTTCTGAAGTTCAGGTCTGGTTGCTCCTTGAGGAACTGGTGCAGGTAGCATTGTCCTCTAACGTCATCATAAGTCCACGACGAGTTCCCAAACACGCTCACCTAAGAAAAAGGAGGAGGGGAAAGATTTGTTTATTTATAAAGCTTTTTCAGCTCAATGGTAACCACAGTAATCATCCATTCCTTAATACACACCTACACAGTGCAGTGACAATGCCCCCAAAGATTGAAACACCATCAGGTGCAGAAGAACACAGTCAGTGCCTACCCAATTATTAGGCCTTGGTGAAGATGCATTGCAGTCAGTCCAGATGTAGTAATCCTCGTAGTGAGGATTCCTTGTTCGACTCAGGTTAAACCAGCGATGTCGGTCACTGGTGTGATTGGGAATGAAATCCATGATCAGCTTCAAACCTGGTGGTCGCAGATGATTAGTCAAAACACGTGCCTGCCATCGAACCATCATTGCTACCACCTATGCATACACATGGGTAATAACACACCTTTGTTGTGCATTTCAGCCAGAAGCTCTTCAAAGTCCTTCATCGTCCCAAAGAGCGGGTCAATGGCTCGGAAATCTTCCACATCATAGCCAAAGTCCTTCATAGGAGAGCGATAGAAGGGACTAATCCAAACGGACTTGATGTCTAGATACAGAAAGTGATCCAGCTGCTCCTTTATTCCTGCCATTACAGAAACACCACAGCGTCAACAGTGATTATGTACTACTGAATGCTGATGTCTTATGATGGTTGGTTAAACACCACCTCCACCTTCACCATCACACACCAGTGATTTTGACCCTTATTTTGAATTATTATCATACATTTTGCCATCATTGCCATAATCAATATTGTTTTTCTAATCACTGTATTCTTAGTGCACTAAATTTACATGGGCACTTTAAGTAAAATGTAGATGTTCTGCTTCGTATATATTTGACTAAAAACGTGGTAGTGGTATTCTATGTGGTACTGGTAGTGAACAATATTTGCACTTTTACTTGAGTATTGAGTTTGTGTACTTTTACTACCTTTGCAAGTCTCACTGTTGCTGTATGACCTGCTGACTTGTCCTCCATGACATTATTAAGTTATGGCTGATCAGTGTGTGTGGGTGTAAAGGCCTTTATTTTCCTGTGAAATGCAGTAGCCCACGAATGATTGCAAAGTATCTAGTAATGTAAAATCTGCTTTATCAACCACTTTGACCTGCTTCCTGATAATGTAGCAGGACTGGGGGTATCTTTGCCTACCTTTGAGGTCTCCCACCCCGTCACCGTCCGAGTCTTTGAAGGACCGGGGGTATATCTGGTAGACTGGGGACGCCTGCCACCAGCTGAGGCACCGGGGCGACAGTGCGATCACCGTGACGGTGAGCGCCACCAGCGCCAAGATGCAGGCCACCGTCAGCCAGAACAGGACCTCTCGGGGCACTCGGTACCGAGCCTGAGAGGAGTACAGCAGCAAAACCTCTTTTGGCATCCCGGCGTAAGGTTTGATCTGCGTGTACTCCCCGGCCGCGTCCGAGTCCAGCTTCACCGCGGTGGAGTCCTGCTCCTTCTCCGCCGGGTCGGCGGTGATGGTGTCGGTCGATAACCCGCCGCCTTCTGCATCCCGAAAGCCCGGGTTTCTTGTGCATTCACCCAGCTCGAAAGTGCCGCTCTGCTTTTTAAAACGCATCTTAAACACTTTTCTTTTTAAAAAAGGAGGAAACTGAAAACAGACTTTGCTGCTGTGGCTCTTCTTCACAAAGACTGAGTGACTCAAAGAAGCAGGTGATCTGAGAGGGTCATAGTACACACACACACACACACACACACACACACACACAGACAGTGCAGTGCCACCTGTGGAATGTGGGAAACTGGAGCTTTGGATGGAAATAGTTAGAGATTAGTGTTTAGTGTTGCAGTGAAGGCTGAAACCAGTGAGAAGTGTGTACTTCTGAGAAGTGTGTACATAATGTGCTACCACTGACTCACAGGTCAAAAGGTTTTATACTTTATTGCTTCAGTAGTGGTTAATACATTATTCGGCCCATGAAGGACGGGGGTCACAGAGTACATCATGAGCTGTTGTCTGAAGGCGTAAACCCTTTATTTGGGGGTTACACCGTGCTGATAAAGCAGTTGCCTGAGTAACGTGATTTACGGCGTTTGCTAAACTCCACTGTCACACTGGATCTCAGATTGTATCGGCTCAGAGACTCGCAATGGTTAGCAAGGATGTGTTGTCCTGGCTCCAATGGAACAGTTAGATCAGAAAATTTTATGTTTTTTGTTTGGGGTATGGTCTTAAATCCAAACCACGAGTCCTGCTCTGAAATGTGTAAAATGTACTGTTCTTAACGATTCATTATCTCCATGTGTTTTGTTAATTACCAAGTCATTTGATAGGAAATGTATTATTTCTAGGCTCAATATGCATCATTATGCACATCTTTTATTTTTTTCATGGTCCTGCAAGTGATGCTTGTCCTGCTGATGAATGCAGCTATTAAAGACTCTCTGCTGTGAGTAATTAAATTTAGTAGTTAGAGATCCGTTCCTCTCTTTTTTTTAGCCGTGTCAATTTGTTTATTGGCCTTAAGGGGCAGATCAAATGTATAAACCCAATGACCAAACTGCCGATTGTGGGTTTGACCTATGACCTATTGACCCATGTCAATGAAGATCTAGTCCATAGACCCATCATTTTTTAGGTGCAGTCTCAGAAATTGAAACTTTTCCTTCCAGTGTTTATACCTGACTACAATAAATGTTTGTTTTTCTTTTCAGGTAGAGTCAGCTGGGGTTTATATTGTTCATATTCAGCCATCGAACATACAGGCTAATATGTGATGTCTGTTATTGGCCGCTAAAAACTTTTTTTGGCATATGGTGAAACTCCAAGATTTGTACCCACCAGTGACCCACTACTCTCTACAACCTGATACCAAGTGTCTGGAGGAATCCCCCAACTCTATACCACCATGGTTTTTTTAAAACTTCTCTGCTTTAGACTTTTACAAAAGTCACACAAACACACAAACACACACACACAAACACACACACGATAAATTTCGTGTGCACTTAAGTAGCCTCACTTTTCAATTAGGCAAAAGATATAAATATTTTATTATGTGTTTCAAAACCTATAATGGATGAATTGATTGTTAATACATAATGGAGTAATTTCAAGTAAACACCATCAATATGTTTTGGGTTGCCTGGCTTTGGTAAATCCTCCTTTTTTAGCTCTGGAAAGTTTCTAAATAAGCTCTTCATAAACAGAAGTTATGAGTTTTGTGTGCAAAACAAAATAGTACAAATGTAGACAGAATAATACATTAAAATAAGTTTTCACTGTGCTGTTTGAATGAAGACTCCTGCATTGTTACAAATCCAGTGTTTGAATAAAATGTGTAGCTGTGTGTTGCTATTCGGTAACAATACAGACACAAACATTGGTAAACTACTAAAACGGCTACTCTAGCAAGTTATCAGGATAGCAAAGGTTAGTATGACATTATCTCTTGGATTTTTTACTTTCTAAAGTTAGTCACCTGCAAACACACATTAACAAAGAAGTGTTCTACAGTCCATGTAGACTGCAGCTGTGAATGTTAATATGAATGGACTGTGGTCCAAAACTCTTTAGGGTTAAATAGTAAAACAGTCCATTTGATACAGTCTCTCTCATAAAACATGCTTTAAAATGTGTTGCAGAGCCCAGGTTATTCATATTAAAAGGTTTTTGTATATTTGTATAACTCTGTAAAGCACAAGTACTTCTAACATGTACTGACTGTAAACACACATTCCTTCCCACTAATAGTATCTACTTCATTTGTGTAACTGCAACATTGTTTGGACCCAGAATGTAGAAATCATCATTCAAAAATCCAAAATGTTATACTTTATGGAGTGTAACAAGTGTAAAATAGTAAAATAATTGTAGTGTGTTAAATAAAACTCAACCTTGTGGCTCGGTCACTGAGTAACCAACAATGTAGTACCCCCCCCTGCAAGTGCAATTAGTGAATGTCTGAGTACATGTTTTTTTTGTTTTTTTTTTTTAGCACAGCAACTGCACAAAACTTGCATTGGGAAACTGATTGGGAAAGTTCAGAAACGCTATGACTTTAGAAGATACCAATCTGCACTTTTTAAAAGCATATGCCCTGTTGACAGACTTACAGCATGTTCTTGTTTTGAGTTATATAGTGACTTACTCTCGTACAAAAGAATAAGATACCTCTTGTGCGTGTCCCAGCACAAAACAACACATTTTGGGACGTCAAAAAAAAAAAAAAGGAGAACACAACAGATACAACATTTCAGCTGTAACATATAAACACTGAATGATTACAAAGGGACACAGATCATTATCTCTGAAAAAAAAAATATAGCAGTTTAAAACTTAAAATTACAAATACATTATCAGGAAAAGGATGGTGAATATACTGGGTCCTATTAACCTCAACCTTCTTTAAGTCATCTGAAGGTCTAATGCACGCTAATCTTTACCTTATTCTGTCTTCAAAATACTGTATATCTATAAGAGCTAAAAGCCCCTGAAGTAATCTGTTACTTCTAATGATATAAAGACTAGAGACTACAGAGGGAAATGGTAAAGAGCACCAGGATTCATTTCAATCCTAAAGAGGAATGTGATGCCTGTCTTTTGCCGTTCACCATTTTTAGCCATGTCTAGTTTCTCACTTTCCTTTTGGCAAGCTCAGTCACATCAACCCAGCCAGAGACAATATGCTTTGTAAAATTCTCTTTACTTAATAGGTCCTTAAATCAAACCAACAGTCAAATTATTTTATTAACAATCTTCCAATGTGACTCTTGATATTATGTTCCACCACCAGAATAACATTAACTTTTAACTTTTTCCTTTGAAAAAATAAAAGGGATCCAAGTAAGCTTGTTTTGTCATTAAGTGACTAGTAATGCTGCAGTGTTGCTTGTATTCAGTCCATGCAGTGAAATCAGTGAATAATAAAGTATTACATTCAGAAAAATAAATTCCTGTCCTAGCCCAGTGTCTGATATAGCTTTAAGATACCGAACCTAAACTGAGGGCTGTGTTCAGTATGGTAAAACCTATATAGTTTAACCCTTAAGATATCCGGGGGGGGTTTTTGTTTGTTTTTTCAAGCCATTTTGGTTGGGTTGAATGAATATAGCTAAAATTTGCCAGAGGATATTAGTTTTTTCAAGTTTAGAATTGTTCTGTCAAGTTCCTTAAATTAGCCTAAAATGACTTAGCAACACAAAAACCGACACATTTGATCCTAACGACAACAACTGTCCAATTGAATTTTTGATTCCAAACTTGTCTTAACCTAAAGGAATGCATTAGTTTGAGTTAAGACTTCATTCTGGACTTATGGCCTTCTATTTTTAATTTTTATACTTGTCCACCAGATGGCGCTATGTTTTCCTATTCAAAGTATGCCGAAAAATGTCCCACTTTTTACGATTTTCTGCAAACGGCGTGCCTTGCTAATAAAATGATACGTGTCACTACTGATAGAAGTGTTTTATCTTAGTAGGTCACACTTTGTTTTGATTTTATTTTAAATTGGGCTTTTATACAAACATAATGGCTTTTAAAGGGTTAAAAAAGATATTTCAGGTTGAAGTGGTTTTAAAAGATTTGAGTTGTTTAAAGTAGAATAAAATAATATACGCCATTTTTACTGCAGTTTTTGGGAAGGTGACATTTTTTGTCAATAGGATCAAATGTGGGTTTTTTAAAAAGGACTTTTTAAGGGTTAAAAAAGATATAAGAGTTGTGAAGTATTCCCACACTGGGAATTTAATCTTAAATCTGTTGCATTTTTAAAAAAAAGTTTTTAAAAACTGACCACCTGAATTGGTTGTATAATTGGTAATTTTAGTTCTATGTTTTTTTTGTTATCACCTTTCATTTCCCCTCTAACATTGAGTTCCACCACACTGAACAATGGCCACGTTATCCCCCACCCACCCACCCACCCACCCATCTCCCAGCCACACACAAAAACACTCCTCCATCATTTACGAGACATGCACAACTGCAGAGAGCCCACCCCTCCCACTCCCATCCACCACCACAAAGAAAAATCATCCCAATAAAACAATACAACTGCAAAAGAACTACACATTCAAATACCTATTTTTTATATGGCACCAAGAGCAACCAAGAGCATTAATCAGCCAGCAAACTCTGTTAACCCTCCTATTACCTTTGTGGTCAATTTAAAACCATTCAATGTTAGCATCTCTAAATAATTTTTTTTGTTCATATTTAATAACTTTTCCTAATTTAATGGAGACAACTGGTTAAACAGAAAACATGATGCAACATGTTTGCCGTGTCCTGTATACGTGTTGTAAGCATCGGTGTTCTTCGGGGTCAATTTGACCCCTGGCTGTTTTAGTTGTATAACAAATAAGAGCAATATCAACATTGTAATAACATTTGTTTTTAATGATATTGAGATCACTTTATTATGTAATTCTATCATTTTCAAATGCTTTAGGGCCCAAACCTAACCACAAATGTTGTAGTGCAAGAACCACTGATTAGTTTACACAACATGGGGGAGTCTTGCGAGAAATGTGATATTTCTCAGGCTGTGGGGGTGGGAAAATATGGTTTCTGCAAAGAAATTGGTCACACCACATTGGTATGTAGCAAACATAAAAAAAGCTTGCATAGCAGCCTGCTAAACCATTTCTCTTTGTGCTCCGTGTGCTTTCTGCTTTCGCTGAACTGAAAATGACTTCTAAGAAAAGTTTTTCTGTCAATGACGTGTTGTCACATCTCTTTGACCATGAAAGGGACATAGACAAGAATGTGTCTAAGACAGAGGAGGATGCTGAAGAGGACCCTGATTACAAGGAATCCACATCTGATGAAAATGAGACCCTCAGTGTTGACCCTCCAGTGGTCTTTAACCACCAGCAAACACAAACCTTCCAAAAATGGGTCTGTCTCCCCATTTGAAAGACAGGATAGACTTAATTCTGGTAGTCATTAAAATGGTTCCAGATCCCACCAAAAATGCTGTCAGCCATGTCCAAGACACAAAAATCAGCATTTGAGCTCTTTATAACACCATCGATTGAAAAGGAAATATTTTAGATGACAAATTTAGAGGTGTGTTGGAAAGACCAGGAACATTGGGTTGCTCATTTTGGCAGGAGTGCACAAGACAAAAGGTAAAGCAACAAGCCTTTAGGCGGCTGACATTGCAAGGGCGATATTTAAAGACACCATGTCTCTAAACACATTCCATGTTTTCTCCCGTGTCATTGATGGCAAAAAAACAAAACAAAAAACAAGCCAGATCTGACGAAAGCCTGACAAACTCACGGCAATATGGGATGTATTCATCTATTACCCTTTCCTTGCAATCCATGCCCTAATTAACTGTGGATGAATGTCTGGCTGCATTTCGTGGGCGCTGTCCCTTCAAACAATATATGCTGAGCAAACTGGCCAAATACGGTATCAAAATATGGGCAGCATGTGATGCATAGTCCAGCTATGCCTGGAATATTCAGGTGTACACTGGTAAATCCCACACAGAAGCACCTGAAAATAACCAGGGCATGAGGGTGGCACTTGATGTGGCTGAAGGACTGAATGGTCATAACATTACATGCTATTTTTTTTTTTTTTGTATGTCCTGGGAGGGGGGAACAACTGCTGAAAAGGAAGGTTACTACTATGTTGGAGACCGTGAAAGACAAACAAACTTCATATTCCCTCCGAGTTGCTTGTGATGAAGGAAGATAAAGTCTTCAATATTTGCCTTCACTGACAGAGTCACTGTCGAAATGTCATGTAATATAACATGCATGCACTCTGCACATCATATGTACAGTAGAGCAACCAAAAGTACCTCCTGGTGGCCTGATAGAAAAATTATATGCTGTTCATATTCTGTATAACTCATTTTGCATACATATTTGCATACAAAGCACGATACATTTATAAATAATCTAAAGCCATTAAAACACTAAAAAGATAGTTTGCAAATTTTAGGTCTATGAGTGAGGTTTTTTGAGATCTGCATATTTCTCCATAGTTGCGTAACAGGTATTCTGGATTTATAAGAGGGGTTGGTGGTTTATTTAAAAGGCTATTTAGGTAGTCCACAAAACAAACAAAGTACCTGATAAACTAAAATATAATAAAATACCTATAAACTTAAACAATGTTATTATAAGAGATTGAAATTGCTGGGTTCAAGTTGACCCCAAGGATAAAATATGTTGGTAAATTTGAAGGTAACAGGAGGGTTAAGTCAACAAGGTAACAGGAGGGTTAAGTCAATTCTCGTTCAATACTGTCACTTCAGAAAGCACAACAAAATTTGCCACAGAATGACAGAAAAAGTCTACAATACATTTTTTTTATGTTTATATTTTAAATGCATCTGCAAAACAGAATACACCCACTAATGATGTATATCCAATTTGTCTATGTGCACAATTATTTTAAAAAGTTTAAGATCGTTCTGACATTTTTGTGACGTTTGAATAATTTTTAGTGCTTGGGTTTGTAGAAGTGAAAAAAGACACCTGGTCATTAATCCTAAACGTAAAACCAGGGCTTCTCAGCAGCAACCATCTTGTGCCATTGAGGCAAAGTCCAGAAAGTAACTGTAAAAAAAAATTATTAAAAAAACAGCAATTTCAGCAACAGTGTGAAGACAGCTGGGGGTGGTAGGGCCTGTTCTTTTCTGTCCTACAGTGTCCCTCCTTTACTTACAGTGAAACCTACTTTTTTCTCAGCTGTACAATGTACATTTCATTCACTTTGTTTTCTTATACATCTGTAATAGAGCCAAAGCCACAGTACTCATTCATTAAAAACATTTTAAAAGAACTTAAAAAAAATATTTGGAAAATTTTCAAAAGAAACTAAAAAGGCGTAATTTGTTTTTACATAGGTTGCTTGAGATAGAAAATGCAAGTTATAGCACAAGCAGTGCTGTGTGTGTGTGTGTGTACACGCAGAGAGGGGCGGGAAGAAATAAGAAATAGAAGAAAGAGGTGAGGCTGGAATTCTTTTATTCCCAACCCCATCTTTGGAACGCTCCTGTGTGGGAACACTGTTTATATATCTAGTTTTAGTTTGTATACACACACATACACAAATGCGCACGCACACAATGAATAATATGACTGGGAATTAAGATGAAACACGCAAAACCAAATATATATCTAAGGAATTTAATTTATATTGTCCATCTTTCTATCTCTTATAACAGCAGGCTAAAAAGCTTATGATTCTGGCAATGTCTGCCAATGAGTCTTCTATCATATGAAGACAGAGAAAGCAGAAAGGGGGAGGGTGGGAAGAGAGAGAGAGAGAGAGAGAGAGAGAGAGAGAGAGAGAGAGAGAGAGAGAGAGAGAGAGAGAGAGAGAGAGAGAGAGATCCACTGATAACATTCTTGAAAAGAGGGGAGAAGAGAAAGGGACATGCAAGCGGAATCAAAACACTTGAATTTAAACCATCTTTGTGTAGTTCCCATCTGCAGTCAGGCACACCAGCCAGTGTCCTTTTTTAGTTTGGACACTGTACATAAGAGCAAAATTAACAGATTGTTGCTAAGGAGACTCTGTTCACTCATCAGTGTTCCCCTTGTGTTCGGATAAGTAGCCTCAGGT
Organism: Channa argus; assembly: GCF_033026475.1. Classification (NCBI taxonomy): domain Eukaryota; kingdom Metazoa; phylum Chordata; class Actinopteri; order Anabantiformes; family Channidae; genus Channa; species Channa argus. Next base: position 34,880,440 of record NC_090197.1, read on the forward strand.
GATGGGCTCTCTGGCGCTGAATTTGAGCTATAATCCAGAGATCTTTGGATAGTAAAGACTTTTAAAAGTGGGAGTTCTATGAGGCTTTCTCGAGTGAGACGGGTACACTGGCAGGGGAAGCGTTGGGCCTTGTATGAGTACCAGTAATACACAGCAATCCAGGCTTGCCTTAACTGAACAGCATGGCTTAAAGTCTGTGGGAGACTGACAGTCAGGTACAAGTGAACGTCACGTTTCAAAACTAATAAAGGCAAAATAAAAAATAAACAAAAGAAGCAGCCAACAAACCACCAAAGTGGTTACAAACATCTGTGAGTGGTTAGTTTGGTAATGGCTGGCTGGACTTCTTTCTTCCCAAGTTTCAAGCAAGGCACCATTTAGTCCCAAAGCCTCCAGAGCAGGGCAGTGTCCCATGTCTCCATAACTCCATGACATAACCACCACAAAGAAAGCAAGAAGACAAGGGGCAGGAGAAACTGGGCTTGTTGGCACCTTCTCTGAAGAATATATATACGTAGTTCTGCTTTCAGACCATCAATGCACAGTTTCCCATTTTGTTCTATTAAAGAACCAACAAAAATATGCTTAAGCCCTCCACGCTGGATGTGTTGTTTTTTTAAAACCAAGATTTCTGCTTCGATTGATTCCTCAGTGTGGAGGGAAAAAACATTTCAATCCCAGAGGCAATTAAAAGATGACAATAGATGTGATCTTGTGTGGAAAAGTGGTCCTGTTTTTGTTTTTGTTTATTTTGCGAGTGGAGATCAGGCAGTTGTGCTGGATAGCTACCAGTGGTACTCCAAATCAGCTCCGCTCTGTGAAAGGAAAGTCGACAAGGGAGAGGGAAGAGATAATGAGAAGAGAAACAAGGAAGAGAAAGGCAGAACATGGCAAAAAAAGAAGAGATAAGAGGAAGAAAGTAAACAAAAAAGGAGGGAGAGAATGGTGATAGGGGAGATAAAAAAAAAGACAAGTTATCAAATGAAGAAGCATAATCTCTAAAGTCACATTCAGTGATTTTGATCCTCAACCTGGACTTTAAGGCCACTTTTTCCTACGATCGACACAACAAGAAACAAAATAAAGTTAAAAAGCTGTTAAAGCAATGTAAGCCAGGGCACACTTTAAACTCAGTGTGTAGGTCCTTGCTGTAAAAAACACACCAAAACAAGATTTCAGCGCCTTTTGCCTCACTGCTGGGAGTAACATAGAAACAGACTATAATATGCTTGCGTGCAGTTGTGGAAAGACAGACACCGGTGCATGCGTGTAGGGCCAGTGCACTCGTGTTTGTGTGACTTGAGAAAGGGGCAGACAGGACCAGAAACAATGACCATTCTTCTTTATCGAACACACACATACATACACACACACACACACACACACACACACACGTAGCGCTCGCACCTTAAATTTTAAATGGATCTCCACATGCTAGACAGTAGACCAGAGCAGGGAGTAGAGACTGATGGAGAAACGGGACACTGCGTAGCAGGTTGCCACTTACATGCCTGTAAGAGTGTGCGTGTGTGTGTGCAGTTATATGCATGTCTGTGGATGAGAGGTTGGAAGAAGGGGGGGAGGGAGGGGTGTAACAGTTATATATGTGATCACTTACCAAATGAAACAGGAGGGCTGCGTTAATCAGAGGGTGAACACACAGTTAGACAAATCGATACATCCCTAACCAATATGTGTAATGGTGTGTGCTCAGGTGTGTACCACACACACTTTGACTGTAGAAACTATAAAGAAAACACAACTTTTTTTTAAGTGAGCAAAAAGGTCATATTGGTTTTATTTGCTTTTTCCCCTCCATGGTTATTTTAACACAAGAGAAAAGCTTTGGGGCTTTATAAGTTAAATCAGCAATTATTTTCTAGCTCAAAATGTATCAGTAGCGGTTATCATTTTTGTGCTGCTTTAATTAAATCTTGTTACTTTCAAAAAGAGTCACTAATTTATCTGAGGAGCACCATGCTCCAGCAAGCGTATTGGTTTTGACCTGTTCCAGTGGACCACATTTTGCTAGATGCTAGTATGCAGTGTATGCTACACTGCATACTTAATTGAATACAATCAATAATTGCTGTTAAAGGATAACTTTATTTTATAAATACTCATAGTTTCAAAAGTCCTCATGCAGACACAAAGATCAAGAATATATCATCTCTGATCACAGCTACTGTCTGTGGGTCTTCAATTTGAATTTGCTTTTTTGTCAATGCCACAGTGCTCCACAGTTATTCAAAGATGATTAAAAACATTAAAAATACCTATATGGGGTTACATGTTTTATCATTACAAAACACATACTCCACAACTTTGACCAGAATGCCCCAAATTTCCATCTTTATGCAAGATCTGCTCTTTTTTTAGCACTAGCATCACTGCAAAAAGCTCTCATCCATGGATTTTGAAATGAAGAAACACATCACCCAGTGGAGCAGTGTCTGGCTAAGGTGATCTTTTCCGCAAAGCTAATCCAGGTTGTAGACAAAAGACATTACAGTCTGCACAAAGACTGTTGAAAATTAATTTCTTATTAAAGGAAAAGATAAGTAAAATACACTACACAAAATAATGCAGAATAATTTTAAGTAGGTAAGATAATCT